>NC_028640.1:37947198-38058990 GCF_001406875.1 Solanum pennellii
TATATATATATATATATATTACATTCTCATCCAAAAGTTTATCAAAAGACTTACTTATGTCAATCAAGAAGAAAACACCCATGCTCCCTCCCCAAGATTACCTAAATAATCTTTAATACCACCTATGTTTAGATCATGCCTAATTTATCAACCAAATTTCATGTCTAGAGTCATTCTTAAGACTTGCCTAGGTAAGACATGATGTGACCATTCCTATGCCCCCTTCATACCTGAACTAGGCAACCCTTAAACAACTCTTAATAAGTACTTATTCATTTACATGCTTTATAACTAAAATCATTATCTTCATTAGTTTATTTAAGAGACATTCAACATATAAAGATATTCAAGTTATGGTCTTGGAGAAGACCTACGGACTCACTCACTAGCATCTCAATGCCTAATCGTGCAATGTCTAGATAGCATCCCATACCTCCACCTAAACTTCATAGGACTTCACCAACACTAGTGGTGTCCCATATGATAAGAATAGGCAATAACCGACATAGACCATACTAGTTTTTCATGGAATCCGGAGACATGAACTTACTCCATTGGAGGTTTGTTCAACGGGCCAATGGTTGAACTAGGACACATCCCATGTAGGCACATGGTTAAGGAATATGAAGGGTTTTCTTGTACTATAGTCTCATCATTAACCATAACTACTTCCCAAACAATAATCACTAGGTGATTGCCTTTGTTCTCGTATAATAATTCATTAAAGTAGTACATAAATAGGTTCCATATATAGTTGACAACCCAATCACATTACGCCTTAACAAAGAGATCCTCTAGGGTTTCCATTCAATGGTTAAGACGATAGATCAATGATTTTCTTGAGGATGATTCATGTTGTTGTAGAAACGCAACCTTAAGTCCACCATTCACACAAGAAGGATACCATTACGACTTTTGACTTCAAGGATATCATAACCTTATATCTAGGATAAAGGTTCCACATAAAGGACCTTCTTAACAATGTTCAAGGTCAGATGTAAATCACACATAAAAGAATATGAAGCTTTAGAATATACATGTATCAAGTAAGGGACACAAGTCTACAAAAACAAGACACTCTTACTTCACATATAGTATACCTTTCAATAAACACATTGGTATAACCAACATCATCTATATGTCACCGTATTTACTACTAAAATATCATCAATATAACCATCATAAGACTCACATAACAAAGTATGAAGAATCATGCATCAACCCTAAGACTACACACATAAGGTCATAGTCATAGTCTTATAGGATCACCTAATGTCAATAAAAGAACACATACTTTCACATTACACACATGTAGATAGATATGATCCTACTTCACATAAAACAAGTACACAAACCATCATAATACATCAAGTAATACCGACAAGTCCATGATCATCATAATTTATAAAGTAACACCGATGAGTCACATGATTCACCAGTAAAACACATAGCACCGCCAACATAAGTTGACCATACATATCACAACATAATTCAAGGCTTAAACTACATCAAATATAGAGAATCAGGGAAGTGTACAACCAATTCAAGCTCACAACTTCAATCAATAGCTAAATCATCCAACACAATACTCAACGTCACTTACCCATGCCCATGATCACAAATTAAATCTAATACTTAGAATCAACAATGAATCAAAGGTAGTTCAACATAGATTGATGAATTTAGGGCATCATACTAACAAGTATAACATGATTCTATCATAATTCAATAGTCCTCATCTAACTACATAATGATTGAAAAGTTTTATGCAAAAACCCATGGATAGATATCAAAATTGAACAAATTGATCTTTTAAAAACTTTGGAAATCACTTTGAAGTTTGGGTCCTTGTAGAAAAGAGAATCCTGCATGAAGTCCATACCTTAATTGATGCTAGACCACGAATTTGATGAACAGTTGATGAAGAATCACCAAACAATCTTCAATCTTATCTCTATCGTGATTTTTTTCTACAATGGAGTTCTAGAGAAATTCATAGAGATTTTTTGTTTTGATTTAGAATAATGAATTCATGTAGGTGTTTAAGACATATAAAACTATTTATAAAACCCAAATTACCCTTATGAAACCGTGCAAACAATTATTTGGATGTGAGATGAATTTAGAAATTCACCCCTTCACTTTACAGTAATCTACGTGCAGGTGTAGACCACCATTGATGTTTGCCCATCGACGGGGCGTAAGTTCACAAACGAACACTCCTATCTGACAGTCAATGGGATTAGAGACTTGCCTTTGTGAGCTTAATGGACGGTCCTCTCTGATATTCAATGGGATCAGAGACTTGCCTTTGGTATCTTAAGATCCCTAGGATAAGTCATGACCTACGACTCATACCTACGGGGCGTCAGTCCATCTACGGGGCGTCGATGCCCTTTGCAGGTGAGCCTGGTCTGGACAGCCTTGGCCCAAAAGATGGGTCCTTCCTCAAGGACCCTTAGTTGGTCCTTGTGGAGTTTCACCATGACGTTTCTATCCAGAATATGTTCATATACAAGTTTAGGGTATGTAAAACATGACGAAACACACTAAGACACACAAGGTCGTTTAAAGGAAAACCTTTCAAACGTCATTGACGTTTGATCTCCCAAAGTTCATGAAACTTTTACCACTGCTACTAAACTCATTTGAACCCATTTTAGGACATCAAATCATAAAGACACAAGCATTAGTATCTAGTTACACCTAAGTCGTTTTAGAGGTATCACAATGCCCTTTTCTAAATATATAAGACACCTGGTATTAGAGCCTGGTGGATAAGAAAGGTAGCAACTCAAGATAAAGGATAGCTTACACTCTAATATTTGATAATGAAAATCACTAGGGACTAATTAATGATATATTTTGTAAGAACACTTAATAATTTTGAGATAAACGCAAAAAAAAAACTATTTATCATGGCGATGAGAGTGCAATATTTCTTTCTTCTCCATTAATTATGGGATATCATTAGAGGATTTGATGCTACACCAGTAACATATGTTACCATGCTTAAACTACGCTAAAACTATTAGAATAGTAAGCTGTTGTAGTAAAAAGAATTACCCAATTAAGAATCGTAGTCAAATGACGTAAGGAGTGATGTAAGGATAAGAATTAAAAGAGTAAATTATCATGCGACTAATAAATTGAATAAAAGAGAGTGGGTGGACGATTCCACAAAATTTAATTAGGAACCTTCGGAACCAGTTATAAACAATTACCTAGTGAAAATATGTGTTAGACAATTTATATTGGGTGTGGGGGTGTACATTGATATTATATAGGGTACAATTGTTGTCTTAATAAAGTTTAACAACATAGAATAAGATGGATAATTATTCATAACACTAATATACTTCCATTTCATAGCATTGGTTTGTAGAATTTCGATCCAGTCTCATATATATATTTCACAAATTAATCCAATACCTTACGTCTGAAACTAAAATCATTTAAGTTGCTATGGTTGAGATATTAAATAATTCTATTTGTTTCTCTCAAGAACCATTTGGACATCTAGAGTAGGAATACATTGTCCACCTTAACCTCTAAATCATGTTCATGCTAATAAACACAAATTCATGGCTGAACACCAATAAAACAAAGATAAGAAAATGACCCACTAATTTAAATCAAACACTCAATCACATAATTACACCCCATAGAAAATAGGATTTCATCCACACATAAAAAAATTCAAAGAAATTATACCTACTATATTAGCAACCATAAATGTTTTGAAATTGATCAATAATCTTCAGCACCCACTTCGTTTTCAACATTTAATTATCAATTACAGGTTAAAAAAAAACACCAAAACTAAGAACAACACTGTTTATTTCCAATGTTTAAAGAGTAAGACAATGATAAAAAGGATACAGTTTTCCATATACTCGAATATATTTATACATTCCGCTAAATTTCTTCCACACCCCATCGACGTCATCTGCTAGAATCTCCCAACTTATTCCACGAATAACTATTTTATCTTTGACCTCGCTCATTATTCGTTTTAGGTTTCAGGTGGTTTAACTTCAATTGATGGACTCGATTTCGTACACCTTTCATGACCAGCGAGTCACCAAATTTCACGTTATTCTCCTAGTTTAGGATTCATTTTAATAATGTAGTTTGTCACATTTGGCGATGTATTTGGTTTCCCTTTTATCATTCAGCAGATCTCCCATATGGAATATCTTTCCAAATATGTCATGATAGTTGTACATTAAGTAGTGTAAATTTAGGCGATATTCAAGCCATATAGCGATTCTCTCTTTTGTTTAGGTGATAACAAGTTGGGGATTTCTACTCTTTTCATTGTTTTTGGTCTCTTGTATCATCATTCATCTTTTCCTTGTAATTTGGCACACATAGCTACAATTTATCAAGAAAGGATATAATTAGGAATTGAGAACACTATGTATTGAACTAGAAATCCGCAGATGTTTACAAATCTGTCAGTCATCAACAACCCCAAATTAAACTTTAGCTTGTACTTAAGTAATTCTATATTAAGTTCATGCTAATAAACTCAAATTCATTGTTGAACACCAATTAAAGAAAGATAGGCAAATCATCCAGTAATTTAAATCAAACACCTAATCTCATAATCACACGCCATAAAACTTAGGATATTAGCAAATCATAAAAATCAATAAAATTATACCTATGATGTTAGCAACCATCAATGTGTTAAAATTGAACAGTATTATTCAACATCCACTTCGTTTTCAACCCTTAATTGTCAATTACCACATTAGATAAAAACACAAAACTAAGAAAAAAGATAAATACTCTATTTCTTAATGTTTAAAGAGTAAAAATTATAAAAGGATACCCTCTCTCTTTACTCAAGTCTATTTATAATTTCCCTTAAATTTCTTTTGCACCCCATTCAACGTCATTAGTTAGACGCCTCAAACTTATCGACGAACCATTTTTTTATCTTTCAACTCGCTCATGATTGGTTTTAGGTTTCAGGTGCTTGAACTCCAATGGACGGACTCGAAAGAATGTAATTTTCATGACCAGCGGGTCACTAAATTTAACCATGTTCTCCTAGTTTAGCCTTCATTTTAATTATGGAGTTTGTCACATTTGGCGAAGAATTTGGGTTCCCCTTTATTAATGCGGCAGATATCCCATATGGAATCTGTTTGCCAGCATGTCTTGATACTTGGTTATTAAACAGTGTAAATCTAGGAAATATTCAGCCCATTAAGAGATTCACTCTTTTATTTAGGCGATTACATATTTGGGGATTGCTACTATTTTCTCTATTTTTTGCCTCTTGTCTCAACATTCATCCTTACCTTGTAATTTGGCATTCACAGCTAAAACTTGTAAAAATAGGATATAATTAGGAATTGGGGACACTATATATTGAACTTAAAGCCGCAGATGTGTGCAATTCTTCCACTCATCAATACCCTTAAATTAAACTCTTGCATGTCCTTAATTAATTCAAAAACACAACTAGTTCAACAAGAGTGTCTTCAAAATTTCTAAATGATAGTTAACATGCTACTGTGGCCACAAGATTACTATCAAGCATATGCAACACACAATTATGCTGAAAATGTTTCAAATGATGACTAGACAACATCAACCAAATTTCTAGATCAGAGTACATTCTTGATATTGTAAAATCATGGTAAAAAATACTGTATTCAAGTTCCCTCACACAGAGTGATTCCATACGTTCACACAAAAAATGAATAATAAAATTTAGAAACAAAAAAACCCCATCTACACCCCATAGACAAATCTAAAACCCATAGGTCTTGGGTCTAGATCAATGCTTTTTCAGGCCTGAAAGTGGTGGGTCTCCGACCCAAACAACAAAGCATTATTACACCCCCTAAACCCATCTACGACCCATAAGTGGGGGTTCTGTAGGTGGGCCCTGTAAAAGTTGCCTTCTACTCGGCCAAGTGAAGGATGGTTTGGTTAAATTCCCCATTTTTTGGTTAAGTTTTGAATGTTTTTTTTGTCATTTTAGATGTTTGAAGAGTATTGAAACATCTAATTCTTCATTTATACTCCATCTTTCAAATAATGACCCTTTTGCTCAAAAGATCTCTCTAGACACACTCTTTGAGTCCAACGTTAACTTCAAGGAAGGAAATTTCAAGGCATTTCATATTCATTTGATGGATTCTTAAATATTATGTTATGATGACTCATGATATAGCATTTCTTACCCTAGAGTCTATTTCAGAATAACTTTTCAAGCTTTCATGTTTATGAAAATTAGGGTTTTACTCAACTGCATGGGTTCTTTTCTAAATTGTTTTAAAAGGTTTCTAATGATATTATATGGTTGTATTGATTATAAATTAGAGATTTAAAAATACTCCATCAACCCATGATTTCTCTCTATTCTCAATTTATGTCTTTATAAAGTGGGTTGTTTGATAATGACTGCATGTGAATACAAAGTGTTTAAATGTCTTTAGATTGTTGAAGTATGCTATTATCTATGATTATTCATGGTGAAATTTTTGTTTTATGGAAACATAAGATTTATGGCCTTGAAGTCTATATTTGTGAAATTTCTTGTTGATATAAAATTGCAAGCTTGATGTTGATCCATTTTAAAGGTGGAGGTGTTTACCTAATGCTTTTATTGTAGAATAAATTAGTTATATAGAGATTGTTGGTTCATTATTATGTCTAGTATGAGATATATTGAAAACTGAGGTCTTGTCCGTAAATGATACTTATGAATGTAGTCTATAAGAATGTGTTAGTGAATGTAGTGTCTTTGAAAGAATTTTCTTGATTGAACTTTATTTAATGAATAAGAGGTGGGGATTGAGATGTATAGTCATCCATGATTTCAGCCGGAGTATCTAGTAAAAGTATCAATATCTCCATTGAGCAATCAAATAAATTAATGTATGGAGTGGATGAATACTCATCCATGAGTTGAGGCGGGTTATGTAGTACTAATATCTTGGGATGAGTGCGCATCCGTAAGTTGAAGTGGGGTATCTTGTGTCATCCCCCTTATCCTATAAACTATGAGACCTCATATGTCTTGCTAGTGGGTCCACTCAAGGTAATTGTCGATTAGCCTTAGGCTAATGGACCAATCCTTACGATGTGGGATCGTACACTGGAATCCATGATTTATCTCTCATTGTCTATGTTGGTTAAGCACCTATTCCCATTATGTGAGATGTTATTGCAGTTTCATTATAGGTTTTACCATGTTTAGGTAGTAGTATGGGTGGTACTTACGCATTGCATCAGTAGGCATGTAGAGGGTCATGATGAGTATCTCTAAATCCTAATGACTAATAAAAGAATGTGCCCTTAATAAATTAAGGAGCTTTTGTGCAAGCTAATGAAGAATGTTTACTTATAGTCAAATTTACATATGCATGCTTACTTGGATTGTACTTATGTCTTACTTTCCATGACATAACGTAAAGATCGAATGTGCCTAGTCTATAGTGGGTCCAAGGGGATACATATTGTGAGTAGTATTATGGGATGCTACTTGCGTATTGCACAAGTATAACCTAGAGTTGTCTTTGATGAAGGTCCTAATGTTATAATGTGAATCATATAATGTCTATGCCACTTAAATGCTTTATTGTGTAAAGGTAGAAGGGTTTTGAAGGTGAGTTCACTTTTGGTGATCTTAGTTTGGTCCCTTAGTATGGATGGTGCTATGGTACTCTAACCATACATTGCACAAGTTATTAGCCAAAGGGTTGCTTGAAGTGAAGGTTCAAATGTAAAGGTAATGGTTTCCTTGAATTATAGTCTAAATGTGATGTTATAACCTTTATGATGTTTGTACTTCTACATGGTGTCTTTTATGCTACTGTTCCTGATAGTTAAAAGTGTCATAATGCGTGAATTTCAATCAAATTTCCCATTTTAAGCGGTTTTAGATTGTCATCATACTTAGTACATTTCTGGGTACTAACCCATATACTTCATGACTTTAGTACAAGTGTAGGTTCCAGCAAGTGATATTCCTTCTAGCTAATTTGAAGTGTTGGATTTCATTCTTCCAATACTTGGTATGTCCTCATGATTAGAGGATAAGACTTTATCTTTTCCTTAATTTATGTGATAGATATTTTAGTAGTTATTTTGTATTCTAAAGGGATGTGTCCCTAGTATGTTTAAGATTTGGGTGTAGGATGTCCATGTGAGGCTTAGACTTTTGCTATATTTTACGTTTATAATAAATGAAGTTTTCTCATTTTAGACTTAAATGAGTTTTAAATTTTGCACTATTTATATATTGAGTACAACGAATGCTAAGAGGCTTGTATGAGACCTCTTCGGGGTCATGTACACCGTTTTACGACTTGGGATGCGCTCGTGTCGTGACAACAATTCGCACACTCCAATAGAGAAAAACATGTAATATTCATCCCATAGGTTTTCTTATATTTACCAATCATAATAAAACCTAATTCATGCATGATGTCAATGTTCTTTTAGGCTTGTAACAGGGACGAGACTAAACATATGGTTCTTACGTATCATTGAAATGACCTTTTCAAAACATTATTGTATTCATCTTAACCTCTTCCAAAGTTATTCCAGTTATTTTCATTTGGAGACATAAACTTCAAGGTTTCAATCAATTTTTTGTTCTCCCATTTTATTTCCTCAAAATCTATTTTTCAATTCAATATTCAAACTTTTGCTCATCCAAAATAATTTTATATAAAAAGGGGTTCCTTCTTTCGGTAACACACTTTAAAGCTGAGTTTCACTCTATCTTTTCCTTCTACTTGGCATTCTTTCCTCCTTCCTTTCCACACCATAACCATAGGCTTTTTACCTGCATTGATAATTCAAATAAACGAATAAATACAAAATAAGTTATGGTGAGAATTTAGGGACAATTTTGATAAATAGGTTTCAACAATGATAACAAATAGTACTATCACATATGGGGAGCACCTCCTAGACGTAACCGGCGTCGTCGTCCTCTTTCAGGAATAAACTACACTCTTGTTTTACATCATTACATTCATATGTCAAAATGTGGAAAAAATTTAAATTTTTCTTTATCTATATTGATATTTATATAGACCTGTCGTATACACATAATATAGTCGTATCGAGTATATATAGGCCCTTCATATAGGAAGATTAATTAGTGTTCTACTTTTATTGCGTGCGCGCGCACACACACACACACACACACACACATATATATATAAAAGATATAACATAGTCTTAAAATTGGATGTCTCGTCTTATAACCATATAAAAAAGAGTATATCAATTGGGTATATCCCATACATCAACGTAATAAAGAAACATATAGGTTATGCAGTGTTTATTACTAAAACGAAAGAGAAACAACAAGAAGTCTTATAACTAGAACAATATCAAAAGATTGATAGTGTCATTGCCCTCAGAAAGTGAGAACGTACCCAACTTGGATGAGTGAGAATTCCAAGTCTTCCTTAAAAGTCGTCTCATAAGCCCTTCAACGACCGGAACCTAAAATATTAGAGAAAAGCGAGAAAATAGGTTTAGTTCACCACTTGTACAAAGTATGAGACCATATGCACACAAATCACCAATCAATAAGACAGATTAATTAAGTCAAGAACGTGTACATCACAAGACCAAAAATAATAAGTCTACTCATGTCAACGTGAATATCCATATAATTTGAACACATAGTAAAAACAACCCTATTATCAATCTATAATATCACAAATCGTTTATAAGAGTTCATTACAACATGACCAAAGCATGACTATTACCCATGAACGCTCATTAAGTCAACTAGTGCAATGACTTAGCAAACCCCATAACCTTTCTCAATCAAGTAAACTCAACAATAACCATGACCAATGTCCAACTTCACATAGCATATCATTAATAGTATATATCATCATACTTTAGAAATAGAGACCAAACATAAATTCATAAGTGAAACCAACGATCATATAGTATCATCAATGTGCAAGATCATCCTAAGACATCTCTCAAGGCTAACTATTGAAATTTTCAGGTAGAGTCCCATACCCCTACCTAGAGTAAGCTAAACCCTTAGGTTATCCTAGTTAGAGTTCATTCCTTTAGTTCATTTTAACATTCGGGAACATCTTGCCTTAACCAAAAAATACCACATGAGCTAATGTGGAATCCGGTTTCATGGAAACCTACACCAAAGGAATGCGGACTGCTTGCCAAGGTAGTACCAAACCATGAATATAGCAACTACATGGACTCACTAGCTAGTATTCCTATGGGGGAAACATAGTTCAAGAACAAGGAGATATATTTGGGACCGTATTTATGCTACATAAAATGTACTCTCCAATCTCATGATTACATTAGTGATCCTACCTTCCCTATGTGGGAAGGGAAATTCCTCACACTAGTTCACTCGGTGCTTATCTAGAGTCCCTTTTGAAACGTCTTTAATGTCTTTATTAATCGTCATGGGTTAATGTAGGTAATAGGGAGTATCATTTATATGATAATTACATTATCATCATGGCTCAATAATAATTACATGAGTATTTTCCTTTAATTTCAATTCATACTATAGAGGTTAGCAAACTTACAGAGTCACATCATAATAAGGCACACTGGTAAGTCATCACCATCCTTATAACATTTACATCTTAACCAACAACTAACAATCCATTCAAGACATTTAAATTCTACATCATACCAACCCTATCAATATTACAATAATGTATACTTCATTAGAACATCAATACTTAATCACAAGTAAGCATAATTGAAGTAAAGAATAGAGATCAAAAGTCTTACTCAATCTCCTACACAATACCATCTTATAGGTCTTACCATCAACCTACAACTTAACTCAATAATGGTATAATAGAATCATATAAAAGTAACCAACATAAAAACAAGACCAATTGAATCATCGCTAGTTCATAGTCTAAAATTAGAGATTTAGATCAAGTTCATAGTCTACTTAAGAATCTAGGGCAATTTCGGAAGAACTAGCATAATTGAATGACAATGTATCAAAATATACTCATAATTAGCATGATAAAAACATAGGATGGTAATTCACATACTAACCAAGCCAACTGAATCAATACTATCCAATTCAATTCACGATCACAACTTATGGTTAAGGGGAATAGGTCATCTTCTAAAAACTATACAAATCCATCAAGAAATAAAATAATTGAGTTATAATAATTTTTTTTTTATATTATTAATATCCAAATGAAATCATAAAAAAAGAAATACACAACATCAATTTCGTACTGGATGAAAAGACAATTGAATTTGATACTTTTGAAATCATTTTGATGGAACCCTTTGGAGAAAGAAGTCCCGAAGGTGAAAGGAATCCCATAACTTGATATTTGATGAAAATTGATGGAGAAACTTGACCTTTTTAATCCATAGAACCCACGTCTAGCTTGGCTTCAATGGGGTTTCTCTGGGAGAGAGAAAGAAGAGAGAAGGAGGAGCTATCCTCGTTTAAGTAATTATGAGGGTTAGATTATCTTTTGGAATGACCTCCAAAAATCTAGATGTTAGTTCTGCTCCCCCATCCGATATGATGGACAACGGAATACCATAAGGACACAATCTAATCTACGAAGATCTTTCCATAATACTCCGCTTTGTAAGTAGACTTGAAGGGAATAAAGTTAGCATATTTGGTCAACCTTTCCTCAACCACCTATATGGAGTCATATTTTTTTTGTCTGAGGCTTAACGACCACAAAAGTTTTATTGATGTCTTCTAATTTCAAAGTAGGGACTTTGATTTCTCAAAGTAAACCACCAGCCTTTTGGTGTTCGGTTTTCCCCAATTCGGACACTTTGCAACAAATTCCACTATGTCCTTCTTCAACCCTTCCACCAAAACACTTTCCTAAGGTCATGATATATATTTGTAGAGCCCGAAAGAATGGAGTAACGGGACCCATGGGCTTCCTCAAGAATTTAGTTCCTCAAACCATCTACATTGGGAACACACAATCTTCCTTAGTATCTCAAGACACCATCCTCCCAAAGGAGAATGACACTTTAAGAATACCAAGAACCGATTCCTTCAACTCCATCAATGTTTGATCAAGGTGTTGTTTGGACTTCACCTCGACCAACAATGATGACTCGAATTATGATGGACCATAAAATCACTATTCGGAGAATCTTCCAATCTACTAACCAATCAATCCAACCTAGGAACATCTTCACTAGGTCTATCCATAATCATAAGACTTAGAGCATTCGCACCCACATTTTGCCGGGGTGATCGAGAACCCTCATGTCGTAATCTTTCAATAATTCCAACAACCTTATTTTTTCAGAGATTCAAATCCTTTTGAGTGAATACATATTGAACACTCTTGTGGTTGGTATACACATCCACATGGATACCATACAAATAATGTCTCCATATTTTAAGGCAAACACCACGGCCACTAACTCAATATCATGAGTTGGATAATTCTCTTCATGCACCTTAAGTTTCCTAGAGGCATAAGCTACTACTTTCCCATGTTTCATAAGCACACACCCTAAACCCACTTGGGATGCATCACAATATACTACAAATCCCTTTACCGTCCGGTAAATTCAACACTGGAGCGGATGTAAGCCTATCTTTTATGATTAGAAACTTGTCTCACATGCCTCCGACTACTCAAATTTCCTACTCTTTTAGGCAAAAGTAGTCAAGGGAGATGCAATGGATGCAAAACCATCCACAAAACTCCTATTGTATCCCGCTAGACCCAAGAAACTCTTAATGTCGATTAGAGTCAATGGTATAGGCTATATCTTGACCACCTCAGTTTTTCATAGATCAACCTCAAGTTCCTCACTAGAGTTGATATGACCAAGAAACTCCAACTACCTCAACCAAAAATCATTTTTGCTATACTTGGCAAATAATTGGTTCTCTTTAAGCACTTGTATCACAACCCTTAAAAGGTCCATGTGTTCACCATCATTTTTCGAATATACCAAGATGTCACAAATGAAGATAATGACAAATGAATCTAGGTAACTTTGAAACACCCTATTAATGAGATTCATAAATGTCGTCGGTGCATTAGTTAGACCCAAGGACATTACTAAGAACTTATAGTGACATATCTAGTCCGAAGTACCATTTTTGGTATATTCTCACTTTTTACTCTAAGTTGGTGATACCCCGACCTTAAGTCAATTTTAGAAAAGTAGCTTGCCCTTGGGAGTTGATCAAACAAGTCGTCAATCCGATGGAGAGGATACTTGTTCTTAATATTGACTTTATTGAGTTGGAGATAATCGATGCACATTCTAAGGGACCCAGCCTTCTTCAATCCTGACAAAATAGGAGCACCTCATGGAGAAATACTAGGTCTAACGAAGCCTTTGTCTACTAGATCTTTGAGTTGAGCCTTGAACTCTTTAAGTTCAGCTAGAGCCATCCGATGAGAAGGAATTGAAATGGGGTTTGAATCTATAACAATTCAATACAATAATCAATTTCTTTTTTGGGAGGTATTCTAGGAAGATCATTAGGAAACACCGCTGTAAAATCCCTTACCACGGGGACTAACTCAATGGGAGGATTTTCGAAGTCTAAATCCTCGACTCTTACAATGTGATATTGATAACCCTTTGAGATCATTTAAAAAGCCTTAAGACAAGAGATGATACGACCTCTAGTAATAGAATTTACCCCCTTCCACTAAGAAGGTTCATTTGGAAAATTTAACTTGACAATTCTAGTTCTACAATGAATGGAACCAACACAATCATGCAACAAATCCATCCCCAAAATGACATTGAAATCGACCATATCAAGTTCTACTAATTCAACATGAGTAACTCTATTAGGAAACATTATAGTATAATTTATATATACCCTTTTTGCAACCACCGACTCACCTACCGGGGTAGTTACCATGAAAGGTTCATTTAGAATGTCAAGCAAAATATCAAACTTTCTTTCTATCAAGGGAGTAACAAAAGATAGTGTAACACCTGGATCAAAGAAAGCATATACAGCAATTGAGAAGACTTGTATCATACCGGTGACCACGTCGGTAGAACTCTCTTGTTCACCCCTTGAGCGAATTTCATCAAAGTGATTCTTCTTTGGAAGATCGTCATTAGAACCACTACTTTGAGCTTTCCCGCTACCTTTGTATTTCCCTTTCACATTTTGGCAATTCCTAACCTTGTGGCCACTCTTTTCACACCCAAAGCAATTGTCCGTCCCAAAAAGTGAATCAACATGATTATTATTGTCACACTTTCCTAAGTAGGCTTCTTTTTTGGTGAGCTAGTACCTCTTCCCTTTTGAGATATAGGGTTAGACACCCTATAAATATGAGCCTTGGGAAATTTGGTAGGAACTTGATTAGAAGACCTCTTCTTAAACCTATGCTTGTCTTAATGTCAAGCCTACCCTTTGAAGGACCACCGTCAAAACACCTTTCCATTTTGGAATCTCTACTCTTCCTCTTAGTCCTTGTTTCTTTCACTTGTTGATCATGAACTATGAGATGAGAAATGATCATATTGTCATGTATCATATCCTGATGACATTCTTCCTTCAAGTAATTAGACACTCCCATCACAAAGCGGGTCATTTCATCTCTAGGATCGGAAACCAAATAAGAAGCTTACGTTCATAGTTTAGTGATTTTCAAAGAGTATTCAAGTACACTCATACCTTCTTGAAGAAGGTTGGTGAATTCTACCACTTTGGTTTCCCTCTTCTCCCTAGGAAAGAACCTATCAAGAAAAGCCTTCTTGAAAATCTTCCATGTTAATGATCCACCACTCAAGGGCCTATTGTCTCTCCATTTAACGTACCAAGCTTGGGCCCCATCAATAAGTTGATAATTAGCTAAATCGGCCTTCTCACTTGTAATCAAACCCATAACATAGAGGATCTTGTAGGGTTCATTAATGAACTTGTGGGGGTCTTCCTCCACATTGGACCCATAGAAAGTAGGGGGATTCATCCTTGTGGAATCCCCCAAACGAGAGGCGATGGTGCTAACATGGTTGTTTCCTCGGGGAACATCCTCCCATTTAGCTTGAGCCATCATTTCTTGAGCTTGAGTAATAAATGATTGTGCTTGACTAGTAATGCCTTGGGCCATTTGGATAAAGGCAGACCTTATGTCACCATCCATCAAAGGACGAGGATTGACCCGAGCTTGGTAACCATTAGTAATTTTTTCAAGAGGAGGGACTTTGTTTCATTGGGGAGGAACTCCTGCATTTGGAATCTATTTATCAAGTCTTCGAGCGACTGTTCTTTGAGTATTCATTGCCTATAATCACAATAAAAGGATTAGATGCTAAGAGTATATAGATTCAAGACTCTAGAGGGACGATATTGGATTTCCAAGAAAAAGAGAGTTTCGTAAGCATCATATTGTTTCCCAATCATAAGTGTCGCACACTTAACAATAATAGATAAGAATCTATATCCACGTGGTTACGTCATATATCGACTCTAAAAATATATAACCTCATGCTGTTCTAGAAAGTTTTGTCACATTCAGGGAGCACCCCCAGACGTAATCGTCATCGTCGTCCTCTTTGAGTACTAAGACAAAACTCTTAGGTTACATCATTACATTCATAGGTCAAAATGCGGAAACATTTAAAAGTTTTATATATCTATCTTGAGATATACATAGACCTCTCGCATACACATAATATAGTCATATCGAGTATACAGAGACCCTTCATATAGGAAGATTACTTAGTCTTCTACTTTTATTGCACATATATCTTTATTATATAACAGTCTTAAAACCGGATGTCTTATCTCATAACCACCTAAAACAACAGTATATAAATTGGGCATATCACATACATCACCGTAATAAATCCACAAATAGGCTATACAATGTTTAGTACTCAAATGAAAAGGAAAGAACTAGAAATCTTATAACTAGAAAAATATCAAAAGCTTGATAATAGTATTGCCTTGGGAATGTGAGGACCTACCACCCATGGATGAGTGAGAATTCCAAGTCTTCCATCAAAGTCGTCAAAAAGCCCTTCAACGACCGGAACCTAAAATGTTGGGCAAAAGGGAGAAAAAGGGGTAAGTACACAACTTGTACTAAGTATGAGACCATATACACACATATCACTAAATCATGAAAAAATGGGACATTTCATTAAAGTATGCAATTTACTTTAAAAAGCCTTATGCATAATGAAGAAGACCATGCCAATCAATAAGACATATTCATTAAGTCTAGAGCATGTACATCCCTAGACAAACAATAGTATGTCTAGTAAAGCCAACAGGCATACCTACATAATTTGAACACATACTCAACACAACCCTATTATTATGCTATAATATACAAAATCATGAATAAGAGTTCATTGCAATATGACAAAAGCATGACCATTACCCATGAACAATCATTAAGTCAACTAGTGCATTGACTAAGCAAACCCCATAAACTTACTCAATCAAGTAAACTCAATAATAACCATCACCAATGTTCAACTTTACATAGCATATCATTAATAGTACATATCATCATACTTTAGCAATATAGACCAAACAGAAATTCATAAGTGAAACCACTGATCATATAGTATCATCAATGTGCAAGATCATCCTACAATTTTGCTCAAGGCTAACTAGTGTAACGTTTAGGTAGAGTCCCGTAGCCTTACCATGACTAAGATAAACCCCTTAGGTAATCCTAGTTCGAGTTCATTCCTTTAGTTCATTTTACCTTTTGGGAACATATTGCCTTAACCGACATAGACCACATGAGCTAATGTGGAATCTAGTATCATGGAACCCTACACCGAAAGAAGGTGGACTACTTGTAAACGTAGTACAAAAACATGAACATAGCAATTAAGTGGATCCACTAGCTAGTATTCCAGGAGGGACAACATAGTTGAAAAACTAGGAGATATAGTTGGGACCCTTTTTATACTACATGCATTGTAGTCTCCAATCTCATGAGTATATTAGTGATCCTACCTTCCCTATGTTGGAAGTGACACTCCTCATACTATTTCACTCGGTGCTAAGCTAGAGTCCCTTTTGAACTGTCTTTAATGTCTTTATTCATCATCATATCTTAATGTAGGTCATAGGGTTTATCCGTTATATAATCAGCATCATAGTAGCTTCATAAGAATAACATGAATATTTTCCATTCATAATAATTCATACAAGTGAGGTTAGCACAGTTACATAGTCATATTATAATAAAGCACAATGGTACGTTATCACCATCCTTATAACATTAACATCTTAGCCTACAACTCACAATCCGTAAGTGAAGACATTTCAATTCAACATCATACCAACACTATCAATATTAATATAAGGTATACTTCTATACAACTCATTACTTAATCACAAGTAACCATAATCAAAGAATAGACATCACAAAACTTACTCAATCTCCTTCACAATGCCATCATCAATGTCTTACTATCAACTTCTAGATTAAACAAACAATGGTATAATAGCAGCATATAATAGGAACCAACATAATAACAACACCAATAGAATAGCTATAAACAAGTCCCTCACTAGCTTATAGCCTAGAATTAGAGACTTAGATCATGTTCGTAGTCTACTTCACCATCTAGGTCAATTAATCAAGAACTAGCATAATTGGATTACAATATATCAAAATCTACTCATAATTAGCATCATAGCAACATAGGATAGTAATTTACATACTAACCAATCCAATTGAATCAATACTATACAATTCAATTCAAGATCACAGCCTCGGGTTAAGTCGAATAGGTCATCTTCTATAAACTAGGCCAATTCATAAATAAAAAACACAATTGAGTTATAATACATGTTAATATATTCATAATCCAAAAAAATCATAAACAATGCAATTCACAAGATTAATTTCGTATTGGATGAAAACTCACTTGAATTTCGTACTTTTGAAATCAAATTGATGGAACCCTTTCAGAAAAGAAGTCCCACGGGTGAATGGAATCCCATACCTTGATATTTGATGAATATTTATGGAGAAAATTGAACATTTTACACCCTAGAACCCACCTCTATCTTGGTCTTCAAATGGGTTTCTTAGGGAGAGAGAAAGAAGAGAGAAGGAAGAGTTATTTGGGATTGGGAAATCATGAGGTTTAGGTTAGCTTAATAAGGTTAGAGTCTCTATATAGGTTATTAATTAACTTAATTAGACCTTGCTTAACCCCTAACTAATTAACTAACAACCTAATTAATAATTTCAAATCACTTAAAATTGAGCAGCAAAAACCGTTCCTCACAATCGACTTCCCGTCCATGCCCTGTTTGTCAATCGACGACAAGAGGACCCTCTGTCCTGTTTGGCAGTTGTTTTAGTCAGAGACTAGTTAAAATTAAGTCTTTTCCAAGTATCATAAGTGTCCATTTATGGAGGGAATAGACACCCCGTCGATTGGACCACGAGCCATTGGTGGCAAGTCGTTTGTGGACACTCTCTAAGGCAGCTTTCGACACAAATGCGAGGGTCCTCCTCAACGGCCCTTGGTTGTCCTTGGGGAGTCCTCACATCAATATCAACAAGTCAAAATTCTTTATAATTTCAAAAGTCCATACTCATGGGCAATAAGTAAAGAAAATAATTACATCAATTACACAAAGGAATGAGGGTAAGCACAAAAAGTTCTCCTCACCCGGCCAAAAAAAAAAAACAACAGTGTCCTCAATTGTAGAAGTAAAGATAAAAGTAAAAGGTGTTCGGTTCCCACTATGAAGTAAGTTAGCATCCCTAACCTTCATTATCAAGTTATGTGATTTGCCGATCATTCCCAACTCACCCTCTTTTGCATGTAGGGACCAAGGTTGTTCCAACCTCGTAAGGCAAAATTATTAATTAGCACCATGTGAGATAGGTGGATCGACACATATTTCCACCGACCATAAAAAATGACACTGTTTTTTCTTTAAATCTCAGTCTACGTAAGTAGACTGAGTCGGGTACACCGATAGTACTCAGTGAATTATCTTTCTGTACTTCAACCTGCTGAAGTTCAAAACACATTCACCATTTATAATTACCCCAATGGTGAATTTAGAGGTAGTTTGTCCTCCAGGATAGGTGAATTTCTTGAAATGCTTGTGATTGCTTAGTAGTCGTTGCCTTCCTGCATAGGTGACATGCATTACAAAAACAATGAAATGTTCTATTGTATCCCAAGAAATACTTCAATATATCTTACATCACGTCCCTTTTCAACGCAGACTTTAAACCGTTTACCATTAAATCTGAATCTGATACCCGTAGGGATCATTTGGTAGAGTATATTAGAAAATATAATGCATGTTTTAGGCGTGTATTAGTAGTACCTTGTTTGTTCCACTTTTTCACGCCATGAATAACTAATGAAAGAATAGTTATACAATATATTTTATATTAAAAATACCAAGGAATTCAAGGTATTAGAAATACATAACATTTTAGCATTTGCATTATAAAAATTAAATACCAAACTAATCTTAAAGCCGATTAATTTTTTTTGTTGTCATAGCCTTTTGTTTTCTTAATTCTCTTTCAAGTGTCTTAATATTTTTGTGTCTTAATATGTTTTATGACCTCTTAAGTATATTTTTTTTCTTCTTATTTCAGTATAATTTGATCAAATTTTTTACATTAGTGACGATAAATTTGATAAATAAATATTATTTGCCAACATTTCACAAAATTATTTTGATGCAATAGTACAACTATTTAATATTAGTTTAGAGAAAAGAAAGAGAAGAGTTAATGATATTTTAGCAAACAAGTTTTATTTTATATTTTAGCAAAGAACTTTGGTGGAAAGGAGTGTAAGAATAAATACAGTATGAAGAGTATATTTTGTAACCATATATTTTTAATAGAAATTATAAAAATTATGTTATTTCTTATACATCAAACCAAACAATACATAAGAAATAATGTTTGTATACTAATGCAACCACTACAAAATTACTCTATTTTGAAATATTCTTATACACTCCACCAAACGACCTCTTAGTATTTTAAATCAAATTTCCGCATTTACATACAGTCTAGTAACCTTATAGGGACTAGTCTACTTTTATTTTAGCTTTTCCAGAAAAAGTTCTAATCATGAATCAAATAGGAGAACAACCTCACCTACCCTAAATTCCATGTATGATTTGGTGTCTTGCCAGTGTTTAACTTTCTCCTTGTAGAACACGGATATCCAGATTCCCTCAATTGAAATTAATCCACTTTAAGTAGTTATCCAACACAATTCTTCAAAGCCAATTTCCAACAAACATGAGACTAATTTGTGCTCTATTTCAAATTACAAGTGACATTCAATCCCTAACACGAATTGGTTAGCGACATGCTAAACGGATATTTGAAGGTAGTTCAATAGTCCCCAAGTGCATCTCATTCTTTCTGGACCAATTAGTGCGGTATATATTCACATTTCTAGACAATATATTCTTTATTTCCTCGTTAGACATTTCAAATTGTCTACTTGATTATGGGTGGTACTGTGTGGCTACCTTGTGTTTCACCCTATACTCATACAAAAGTGCTTTAAATTGGAGATTGTAGAAATGAAACCATCATCACTTATATTGCCCCTTGGGGTACCAAACATTGTGAAAATGTACTTGTTGAGAAACATTGTTACACTCCTCCCTTCATTGTTAGGTAAATACACGTTTTCAACCTATTTTTACACATAACCAAGTGCCACTAGGATGTATTTTTTCTAGAAAGAGATAGGATAAGGTCAAATGAAATCAATTCCCTACACATGGAATAGCTCAAGTTCGAGAATTTTTAAAAGATCCAACTATGCCTTTTTTAAATACGCTCTTGCACTTGACTGTGAACATAAGACTTAGAAAAAGCATGAGAGACCCTGTGTACTACATGCCAATAAAAAAAACATTGCAATACCTATTAATTTCTATGGATACCTCCACGATGCCCACCCATTGGTGAAACTCCACAATTTTTAAGTATCTGTCAAACCTCTTATTCAAGCTTACAACACTAGATAATATTATCGGCACAATCCCTAATGAAATATTGTTCAACCCTCACACTTTTTACTGGTAAGACAAGAACTATCTCTTTTGATGGTTACTCAACCCTTCAGGTGTGAACCCACACACAATGAAGATTGCATAATCGACGTACCAATGAACAGATATTTGAAGGATCAACATCAATTATTCATCAAAAAAGACATTGGAATGTCTCTTCCTTCAACAAACACAACACTTTATTCTAGTCTCGGTATGTATTCAACCACTTAGTTTTCATAACCCTTCCTATCTCGAACCTCGAATTAATCTCTTGGTGAAGAAGCATCCATCGAATTAATCTAGGATTTTCCTCTTTATTTGACATCAAGCGTTGTAGCGCAACATTATCAACATGAACGACAACCTTGGTACCTACTAAATATGCTCTGAACATTTCAAAACCATACACGATTGATAGAAACTCTTATTCCATCACATTGTAGTTCTTTTGGGCACAATCAAGGTCTTTCTAACATGATAGATTGGTGAAATAATTTATCCTTACGCTCCCCAAGAACAACGCCAAGTGCCAATCCACTTGTATTACATACCATTTAAAAGAGGATACTCAAATCAGTTGCGATTAGAATGGGGGCTGAGACAACCTTTCCTTTTATGCTTACAAATGCCTTTAAACAAGAAGCATCAAACTAAAAAGCACTTTCTTTTTCAAGTAGCTGACACAACGAAATAGCCACCTTTGAGATATCTTTAGTAAATCGTCTGTAGAATCTGACATGGACTATAAAAATTCGCACACCCTTCAACGAAATTGGAGGAGGAAATTTGACAATAACATCAATTTTAGTTTGATCTACTTCAATTCCTTTTTCGGAGATATTATGCGTTGGGAATATCCCCTCCTTCACCATGAAGTGGTACTTCTTCTAATTGAGAAGAAAGTGTGATTCAACATATCATTGTAGCACCATCTCCATGTAGTGCAAACACTTTTCAAATGAGTCCCCGATGACTAAAAAGTAGACCATGAAGACTTTCATAGACTCTTACACCATATCAACATATATAGAAAACATGAACCTTCATAAAGTGGTGGGTGTATTTCATAATTCAGAGGGTATGCATTTGAAAGAAAAAGTACCATAGGGGAAAGTAAACATGATTTTTTTATCCTACATTGCTATCAAGATTTAATTGTAAAATGAATACTTATCTAAGAAACAATAGCACCCTTTCCTCACAAATCTACTCATGTATTTGGTCAATTAAAGGCAAATGAAATGGTCTTTCTCTGTCCACAAACTTAATTTATAGTAATCCATACACACTCACCACTAGTTAGAGCACCAGTAGTCGCAAGCTCAGTCTTCTCATTTGAAACTACCATCATATCACATTTTTAGGAAAACATTGAATCAATTTTATGCATTTTCTATCTGCAATAGGGAAAATTACTCTCACATCTAACCATTTTACTATCTCTTTCTTCACGACTTCTTGTATTGAATAATTTAAATTTATTGGGTGCTTAATGCTTTCTTAGATCCTTCAGTTAGATATATCTTGTGAGTGCACACCCCAGACAAATTCACTCAATATCTACAGTTGAAAAACATAATTCTCTAATATTTTTCTTCAACACCTTCTTCAATGAAGTTGAGGTCGTTTCCAATTATCACCAAGAACTTATAGTCGGCCACCAAAAAAGTATATCTACGATGAGGTGGAAGAACTTTCAACTCTAGTTTTTGGGGCTCGATAATGGATGGTTTGGTCGGTGGTGACTCTCGACTAGACAAATCAAGGTCTAAATTTTGTTGATATGATTCATATGAACCCAAAGAATAAAGAGCATCAACTACATTATCATAATCACTTATTTCTTCTTCTTCATAGTTTAATAACACTGTCACCAACGGTTCTAAACTACATGCCACCTCACTAAAATTCACCACTCCCTCATCGATTTAATTCAAGGGAGACACCCATGCATGTCACTTAGGTACTTCATGGATTTGCAAATGCTGAAACTAACCCTTTCTTCATTTATCATAAACTTTAAATCACCCCCTTTAACATCAATGAATGACTTGTTGGTAGCGAATAATGGCCTAGCAAGTATGACTGGAATCTCATCATGCGCCTAAGTACCCATTCTTACACTAAAATATCAAATACCTGAAACATAAGAGCTTTCATCAAATATTAATATAAAAGTTTCATTGGAGGAAATTATTTACATAAAAGTAAATCCCTAAATGAGTTCAATTTGAGGGCTCACCAACTTTTATAAAATTTTACGAACCGTAGACTAATTTTGTAGACCTGAACTAGTACAAAAAATTCATGCAATCTATTATCTTTTTAAAATCTGAGGTGTTACAATATCTCTCCCGTAGGAACATTTGTCCTCGACTGGAAGTCAGGTTAGCCTAAAAAGAGTCAGGAAAAGGGACTTATCAACAAAACCTGAATGCAATCACACAAATACACATACTAAAGGAGAAAATTCACTCGAAGCTAACATATAATTTAAATAATTTTTTAATAAAACAGATATGCATGCATATGAAAGGTAAGAATGACTAAGA
Source organism: Solanum pennellii (assembly GCF_001406875.1). Classification (NCBI taxonomy): domain Eukaryota; kingdom Viridiplantae; phylum Streptophyta; class Magnoliopsida; order Solanales; family Solanaceae; genus Solanum; species Solanum pennellii. The sequence continues at coordinate 37,970,782 of NC_028640.1, forward strand.
CACACGAGTCTACAAGAATGAACCTTGAGGAACTAAATAGCTTAACCTAGAGAAGAATCATATGAAAAGAGATGAGGATATTATGACATCAAACTAGCCTCAACATAACTTTCACTGATCTAGGACTAGTATTTGTAGGAATTGGAACTTGCTTGTCGTTCTAGTTTGCAACACATTGAGACAATAGTGGATAACATTCTAAAACTCTACATTCGAAATATAATGATCTAGGACTGCATCGGCATTGTAGGCATTGTCATTCCTTGCCTAAGCTCTACGAGGAGACATGATCTAAAATGCAAAACGATGAGTTAGAAAGTAGGTCATAGTTACACACAGTAAGAATAACAAGAAATGAAGTTTTCCAAAAAACACTTTGTAGCCTCTCTCTCATAGGTGTGGGGCACTTCACACTAATTAAAGTAACTCTACTTAGTGTGTCTTTTCTAAAATCCATATCTCTGCAATGTGGCTCTCATACTAAGTTTTTCCTACCCCAAGGATACCCTATTGACTTAAACACAAGACCTAAGATAACGAGTGACCCCAAGTTAACCCAGAACTTGCATATCATTATCATACTACAATTTATTGAATTAATGAGATATTGTGTAGAAGCTAAAATATGAGATAACTAATGGTGGGAATACCTAAAACTTTTCTGGATACATAACTACTAAAATAAAAGTTAGACATACTTAGCTAAAACTAAAAATACTAAAGACGAATTTATCTATAGCAGAAATGCCTATTACTTACTAGAGATGTTGGAACATGCCTCAGCTAACTATAGAAAAAAGTGAAACTAAAATGATATATTAAATATAAAAGAACATGTCTATCATCCTTGAAGAATTAGAAATTATGACAATAAATATTGAATACGAATGGGAAGTGAGCTACAAGTGATTTTAATGTTGATGACCTGAACCTACATCAAAAACAGATATAGGACAAAACATATGTAAGTATTGAATGGTAATAAGCACGTAGGATATTATAAAGTTGAACAAGCACATAACAAAGCATAGTAAGAAAGGATATAATTATAACATAATGAAGATACAAAAAATTTGAATATGAACTCAACTAAATGAAATGACCAAGTACATAACATGCGTAAACGGAATAGTAAAATATAAGTGAGAACTTGGTCAATTGCACTAGTTTTTGACTTTAGGAGCTGTTATTAGTCAACATAAAACCACGTGAGCTAAACTTGGAGTCCAATTTATACGACCCATTGAAAGTACTCAATATACATTGCCAAGGGTATTAAGTCATGATTGACGTGATCACTAAATTTGATGCCAACAAAGGGGACTTATAAACTAGGGTGTCACGTAGTTTTGGGACTATGAGGGTGAATGAACCTAGTCCAACTCGGTGTTAAGCCTACACCTAACAAGAAATATGTACAATAAAACATAATCGATTATTCAACCTAACTTTACACTCGTACATGCTAATTGAAAAAGGTGACATTCAGTACTGAGAATGAAACATTTAAATACTGAGGTATATATCTATCTCTTTCTCAGTCCTAGATAGTGTAATTTCATGAACTAAACAAATCTACAAAACTAAGAATCTAATGTTCATGCATGGAACTAAACAATAATGTGACAACAACATGAAAATACAATCAGGCATATTCTAAAAACTAATTTGCAACAATCATATAAAGTTCTAGAAACCCTAGGTCTAGGTCTTTCAAAAATAAATTAAGAATTTGAGTGAATTCTAGGGACCTAATGGGTTAAAAGAACCCATTAGTGAAGGCCCACATACCTCATGAAGAATTTCACATATAAATCTTTTGATTTCGAGGCTTGAACTAAAGAAAACCTGTTGTGTCTTCAAGAGTATTTGGTCAATTGTGTTCTCCATTTATTCATTATAATTAGATGAATTTTTTTGAATGAATTGACTAGGGCGAGTTTTGATTTAGTTACTAGGTTTAGAGTAACAAAACAACGTAGTTGAGGGGTTAAATGACATAACTAAGGGTGTAATGCATAGGAATAACCAAAATGACCCCAATTTTAAATTGGACAATGCCATCGATGACCCCTAACAGACGATCCTTGGACTAACTGACAATTTTTCTTTGAAAGGCATCATTTGTCGTTAGAGGGTTGAGTTTAGGGTCACCATCTATTGGCCTTGACCGCAACTCGTGGTCTGACCTACGACCCATGGGTCCTACAATGGGTTATGCGTTATCTATTATTTTTAAAGAGGCTGCACGTGGCCAAGTACGAATCCCACCTGTGGTCTGTGGGGATCCCTATTGATGCGACGTGCAACTTCTAAATTTTTGCAATTTCATATGTCTAAAATACCAATGTTACATTATCTCCCCCATTGGAATATTCATCTTCAAATAAAGTCTAAACTAGCTTAACATGGAGGGGAAGTGTTGCAATCCCTATCACTAAGTATTGGAAAATGAAATTTGGCTTAACTAAGTTCCAAGAACATGCAAATTAGCTTAAAATGCAGTTACAATTATAAAACGCATGATACTAAGACTGAATTTACACAAGATTATTTGAAAGACTAGAGTGGAATTGTCACCTCAAGCTAGAATTGATTCCAAAGGAAATAGATAAAGCTACGTTGCCTTAATGGCTTCTTCAACTTCCCAGGTTGCAGCCAGTACAGACCGACTCCACCACAAAACCTTAACTCAAACAACTTCTTTGATTCTCAACCTTCGAACATGGCGATCAACAATTTCAATTTGTACTTCCTCATAACTGAGATTATCCTTCATAGCAACACACTCTAAAGGTAATATGGATGGTGGATTACACACACACACCTCTTCAACAAGGAATTGTGAAAGCTAGATGTTCTGCTTTTATTTTTACTTGCAACTTTAACTCATAAGCCACTTTACAACTACGTTTCAAAATTCTATAAGGGCCTACATATCTAGGACTGAGTTCCCCTTTTTTGACAAATCTCATCACCTACTTCATATGTGATACATTAAGAAAAATCCAATCATCAATTTGTAACTTTATGTTTCTTTTCCTTACATCGACATAGGACTTTTGGGGACTCTGAGCTGTCTGAAGTCTATCTCTGATGAGTTGAAGTTTTTTCATACCATCATAAGCTGAATTAGGCCATATCAAGGTTGATTCACCAACTTCAAATAAACTAATTGGAGATTTTCACCCATACCAATATAATGTCTCATAAGAAGCCATCTGAATACACGAATGATTGCTACTGTTGGAGGCGAACTCTATGAGAGGTAGGTGATCATACCAAATTCCCTTAAATTCAATCACAAAATCCATAAGCATGTCCTCTAAGGGGTGAATTGTACGTTCTTCCTTACCATCCCTCTGTTTATGAATTATTTTGTTGAGATTAACTTGAGTTCCAAGACCTTTCTGAAATGACTTTATCAAACTAGAGGTAAACTGAGGACCCATATATATATATATGATAGGCAAAGGAACCCCATAAAATCTCACTATATCATTAATGTAAAGCTTGGTGTAGTCCTCTTCCAAACATGTAGTCTCAACATCCAAAAAGTGAATGGAGTTAGTAATGCTATCTACTATAACCCAATTGGAGTCATTCTGTCTGCGAACTCAGGGTCAAACCATAAGGAAGTCCATGTTGATAACTTCCAATATCAAAGTAGGAATATCAGTGTCTTGAGTCATACCTCTTTGTTTTGATGTTGTACCTTCACTTGCTAAAGCACTTAGCCACAAAATATGCTATATCCCTTTTCATGTTATACCACCAAAAGACTTATCTCACATCACGATACATCTTCGTGGCACCTAGATGAATAAAGTACGTGGTGTTATGGGCTTATATACGAACATGTTGTCTTAACTCACCTACCTTAGGACCACATAAACTACCCTTGAGGCGAACCATACAATCTCCTGCGGGAAAAATTGAACTTTTTGCTGATGAATTACACCCTTCAGTTGAAGAAATATATTATCACTGTATTGTTTTTCCTTAATCTCTGCTAGCAATGGAGATTCTGACCTATTCATAACAATTACACAATCATATGATATGATCATAAGGAAAATTCCTAAGCGAGCACGCCAGTGAAAATCCTTCGCTTATTCCTTCGTTTTTTCCTCAACATGTCTTACACTTCCCATATATAGTTTGCTAAGAGCATCAACATTTTTATTGGCCTTTCCGGGATGGTAAAGAATAATCATAGTCCTCAAGGAATTCACGCCATCTCCTCTAGTGAAGATTAAGCTCTTTCTGGGTGAACACATACTGAAGACTCTTATGGTCTATGAACACATCTACGTGAACACCCCATACATGTATGTTCTCTAAACTTTTGGGAAAATACTACGACTGCAAAATTGAGGTCATGAGTCGGATTGTTCTTCACATACACCATAATTTGTCTAGAATAATAAACTATTATCTTACATCGCTTCATCAACATACAACCTAAGTTGACTATCGATGCATCAAAATAGATCTAATAACTATATGAACCCTCTCGTAGGGTCAAAATAGTGTTTGTAGTAAACTTAGTTTTTAGTTCTCACAAGCTCTTGTAACACTCATATGACCAGTGAAACATAACCATTTTCCGAGTCAACTTAGTCAATGGGGAATCTATGATATAAACCCCTAAAAGAATCTTTTGTAGTAACTAACACTAAGAAAATTTTGATATATGTAAGAGAGGTGGGTTTGGACGATTACTTAATTTCCTCTATTTTATGAGAATCCACTGGATCCTTTCGGTAGACACTATATGACAAAGAAAAGCAACTGAATATAACCAAAACTAGCATTTGTGGAATTAGTGAATAACTGGCGATCTTTGAGTTTTTCTAGGACAACTTTCAAATGATTCACATGTTCTTCCTTATTCCTTGTGTAAATAAGAATATCATAAATAAAGATGATAAGAACAAGTCCAGATACTTTTTATACACCCTGTTCAGGAAATCCATTAAAGTTGCTATACCATTGGTTAGTCCAAATGACATAACTACCAATTCATAATGACCATATAAATGTATTAACGATGTTTTCGAGATGTCACGATTCCTGACTCCTATATAATGATGAATGATGTCAAGAAATTGGACATTTTAGGGATTTATTTTTATAGAAATAGTGTCCTCAAATGCTTATTTTATCCCTATATATGATAAAAAACTTTTAAGTTTCAGGAACATGAAGATATACGGAAAGCATTACACTATGGAGAAAAAGAAACAAATAAGGATGAAAATAACAAAGAAGTTGAAGTGTGAGAATCTCTAAGTACACTTTGCGAGTTGCCAAAGGGACGTACTTTGCCCTTTGTTCCAGTAACAGTTGGTGCACCGCCAAACAGTTCTACAAAGTATTACTATACCATTGAATGGTCCAGAACATGAAGATGCTAAGGGAAAGTACAAAAAGGCGATGAGCTAGTCTAAGGGAAATATCCGATTCATTCGGTGAACTTGACTAACCTCGCCGAATAATCTGCCACTACACTAAATCTGAAACTGTAGATACAAGCTACAATTATTTTTTAAGAATCTGATCATTAGTATTGTATTAAGGTTAGATTACTTTTTTTATTGTATCTTCTCTCAACATTGGACAGGGTTTTTTTTACAGGCCGGGAAAAAGAAGGAGTTCACCTTCCCCATATTAGCCGTGGGTCTTCTCCATTCTTTATCCTTTTTTAAAATCAATTTAATTTTTATATCATTTTAGGTTTAATTTTTTATTTCTTCATGTATGGCTAAAACACCCCATTATTCTCATGTCTAGGGATCACCCTCTAGTAACCGACTACTTCGTCTCCCAGAGACCTTACACTAGCCCTTAGAATACATCATAGCATATCATAGGAAAAGAAAATGCATAAAAATTTAACAAATTTTGCATATGAAGTATACAGAGACTTATCGTTATAATATATGAAGTTAACATAGACTTCTTATTTATGAAGTTCACATAGACTTCTCATTTATGCAACATAGACAATTAATTAAAGTAGTCTAATATTGTATCACACATAACCATCTATTATAGAAGTATAAGATTTGGGCATAACTCTTACACTATTAAAATATGTCTTATATAGGCTAACAACATAATATCCAAAGATAAGAAAAGAACAATCATCTTGGACATAGTCAATAATTATAAAGCTAGAAAAGTTGCATCATACTCGGACTTGAGCACTCACAAATAACTTGGGAATAAATCCAAGTCTTACTTGAAAATTGCTTTGAACACTTCAATGGCCCGAACCTACATTATTATAGAAATCGACAGAAAATGCAATAGTACAAACCACATGTACTAAGTATGGATATATGCAAGTAAAACAATTCAAATCATGAACAAAGAAACATTTTGTTGAAAACCATGCTAAGTCACTTTGAAATCATTTATGCACATACAAGGGCATATACAAGAGAATAATCAAAACAACATGAAGATATGTTCAGATTCAGATACAATCAAAAACATCATCATAAGGCCATATAAACATTTCATATCTTAGAGTTGATATAATCAAAACATACAAGACCCTTACTCACAATCCCAACCATAGCGTACCAGTGCAAACCTCAGGTTATCACATCTGAAGACCACACCCTAGAAGTTAGGGTACAATCTCATATTCTAACTAGCATACTAGACCTCTTGGAGGTCTTATGCAATCCCTTTCATATCATTTATCGCATAAACATAGTGAAAAGTAGTGTAAAATTAAAACTTTTCATAAAACATAAAATAGTCTTCAAAATATCTTTCATATAAGAGTAATAGGAAATACTAAGTCACAATCTCATCATCATACGACACAAGAATACTTGGGACACGGCCCATACTTCAAAATACGAATATAGAAATACTTAGTCTATTACAATACTTCGAATGAAAACATAAAAGACATATATGCCATCGAGTCTAGTGAGAACATACTTCAACTTCTCTTGAATTATCTTCTAAATCCAAGTTTTCACTTCTCAAAGATTCTCACCTACCAAGGATTATATAGATAGACATAAGCATAAAATAAGTACATTCATATTTACTGAGTATGGCTTAATGCATTAAAATCATGAAAACTTACATGTATTGGAAATATTCTTCTTTTCGTTTAAAAAATCATGTTATAATTATATGAACAACATTTAACAACTTAGAAACACATAGGGAAACATTTAAACAACAAATAATAAATTTTGACCCACTTAATAGTGAGGTACATTCTCTGTACAGTGACTAAATTAACTGTTAAACTGAATTGCTTGAACATCACTTAGGACACCTTTTAGCATGTAATCTTCCCACTCAAAGTTATCCTAAGACTCCCTTAGGAAACACAAAGAGAGACCGGCCATACACCCTTTTTAGGAATGGCCTAAATGATCCTAAAGACTTCCTATAATGAGTCATATACACGCTTCAAGATATCAAACATATATACATATAAATAAGATAACATTCTCCTTCCAAAGGCTATCAAAAGACCTACTTAGGTAAATCAAGAAGATAACGTCCATAGTGACATCTTCATGATTACCTAAATAGTCCTTAATACTACCTAAGTCTTAGATAATGTCCGCAAAATTAACCAACCTCCCAACCTAGAGGCATCCTTAAGACTTCCAACGATAAGACATTAAGAGATCATCCTTTTATGCCCTCTTCCCACATTAGCTAAGGAATGCTTAAGTCACTTTAGATAAAGCACTCATTTATTCACTAGTTTATTAGTTCATTAAGACTCATACATCACATAAAGGACATTTAAATAATTGTCTTGGACAAGACCTAGGAACTCCAAATAACAATTTCAAAGTCTATTGTGCAATGTCTAGAAAACGTACCATACCACCACCTAAACCTCATAAACTTCACCAATTCTAATAGGTATTCCACATGATGAGAATAGAAAATAACCTACATAGATCATGATAGCAAGACATGAAATCTGGAGTTCTATCTTACTCCGATGAGGTGATTCTACTTGCAAATGGTAGAACTTAGACACATCCCATGTAGGCACATGGTTAAGGAATATGAAGGGATTCGTTGTATTCTATTCTCAAACTTAACTAGAACTACTTCCCTTACCATACTCACTAGGTGCTAGCCTTATTTCTCATAGATAAATCTTATTAAGGTTCATATAAAAGGGTTCTATAACTAGTTCATAACCCAATCATATTTACCCAAGGAACGTCCACTAGGGATACCTCAAAAATAGAGACAAGAAGCTCATGATGAATTTCCTAAGGATTAATATGATGCCGTTCCAGACAACTAACCTTAAGTCCAGCATTCCTTTTCTTTGAAGGATGCTATTAAGGGATATAACTTCAACAATCTTAACCTTACCCTTAAGTCAAGGTGTTCACATAAAAGACTCTCATAAGTTCATTTAAGGTCACATGTCATTCATACATAAAAGTATAAGAGTTGTAACACCGTAAATCAAGACCTTGCATATTCATTACTATATATATCAAGCAAGTGACAAAAGTCAACCAAGACAAGACACAACATACTTCACTTTTACCCATAATGCAAGTCATTCTAGAAGAACCTCGAAATAACCCTAACATCTTCAAGTCATCTTATATACTATCATAACACCATCAATATACTCCACATAGAATCATATAGCCATTTGGGAATAACAAAGACTCAACCCTAATATTTTACTCATAATGTCAAAGTCATACTCCACAACATCACCTAAGAAAAGATGAAAAGAAAAATACATGTATGACTTCACATGTAGATAGATATTATCATGCTTCACATAATCGAACTAGACAAATAGTCATATTACTTCAAGTAGTTGCCAATAGGATATCATAATCATATTGCATAAAGTAACGCCGATAAGGCCACATCAATTTGCATAGCACCGCCACCAAAGGTGGATCAAACCAATCACAACAGAATTTAAGTATAAACAACATCAGAATAAGTGAAATAGGGCATCATACTCCCATATCATCCTCAACACTTCAATTCGAAGTCAACTTACTTAATCGATAAGAGAAGACCCTTACCTTATGTCATAACCAATAATTAAACATTAAAACTACAATAATGAATGAACTAGGTTAATTCAATGTAACTTCATCAATCTAACACAACCTAGATATCAGCTTACTACAATTATTACTTTATTAGAAAGCCCATGCGAAACTACATAAGAATTCATCAACATTAGATAAATATCAAGTTACCCAAAACTTAGTCAAAATCTAGGGTTCATCCAATTCATGGGTTCATAGGTAATATAGATTGAAATCATCAATACAATATAAATTAGATAATAATTCAATATTTAGAAAACATTTATCCAAGAACCCATGGTAGAATCACAAAATTGGACAATTCAACTTTAGAAAACATCTTGAGAGTTGGGCTCCTTGATGAAACAAGTTTCAAGGATCAAAAGTAATACCTCAAGGATGATAATTCTTCACTTTGATGTAGAATTTTCACTCAAAACGTCACCTCCAAGCTGTTCCTTTATTTTGGACTTCAATGGAGACCTTTAGAGAATTCTAAGGGATTTTGGGGTTTTGATTTGGGTGAATGAAATATTCTAAGCATTAAACACTTATATAGTTGTATAAAATACCCAAATACCCTTAATAAACTTCCAATACATCCATTGATAAGTGGGGTGAATTTTGCATTTTCACCCTTGATTTTGCAGCAGCCTGCGCAGGAAAACAGTCCACACTGACAATGGCCCTTGACGGGCATCACCCCACTGACGAGCCGTGCTGGCAACCGTCGGTGGGTTGAGAGACTTACCAAATCTCTATTACTTCACCTAGACTACGATGGGTCCATCCTCAAGGACCCTTGGATTGTAATTGGGGATAATATTCATTGACATTTCCAACCTAAATACGACTGTCTATGAGTTTATCACCTCTCACATGAATTTCATCCAAAACGAACACGTAAAACTCGATGAAACACGCCTAGATACACAAGGTCACTTCAAAGCATATCTTTCGAACATCATGGACTTTCTTGAGCGTTTGACGTCCAAGATTCACTAAACTTTACACACTAACTATACATGCTGTAATAACAAATTTAATAAACTAAAAACCTAATGAAACACACATAAGCATATAAAACGACATACGAGTCACATAGGTGACTTAGTGTTGAACATCTTAATCGTCCGTTGACATTTGACTTCCAACACACCTAATACTTTAGCTAGTGGCTCTATACCATATATTTATGAATATTATGGACCTTATAACATCAAGACCAACATGTTAGTCTCTAGTTAACCTAAGTCATTTTCGGGGTCTTATAATCTCCCCCACTTGGATAACATTCGTCGTGGAGTGACACTTGCCACTCTCCGAATTCTCCGAAGTATAGAGACTAATCTAACAGCACATAACCAAACAATACCACCCATAACTAAGAAGAAAGCATCAACTTCTCATAGCCAAGCAATTCACAACACAACAAGAAACTAGAAAACAATTCTATAACTCATTATGCTACCAAAGTCACATGCTTCATTCCAAATAGTGAAAACTCATTTTATATTAAATTTCATACTTATATTTCAGTTCTAACCATATTAAAAAAAAATTTAGACAAAAGAATGAAATGGTCAGTTTCCACAAAATAATATAGTGAACTGTTTCTATATGTTACAATGATTTTATGAAATTTTCAAAAGTCCTAATGTTAGGTAAGTCATTATATAAATATGATAATATTCAATATAACATCATATAAACACATCTTAAAACATAATCATAACTTAATAAAATAGACAATGCAAGAAGTAAATGAAATTCAATTTCAACCAAGCTCCTAAACATCATGCACAAGCAACAAATTCAAGGACTACTATCACATCTATAAACCATTCGCCCTCTTAGAAGGAACTTATATTACAACAAAAGAAAGAGAACCTACCTACATCATCATCACTCTTCTTTTCATCTGGCTTCTCCACTCTAGAACGAAGTGCATAGAAACGCCTTTTTGTTGAAGCATCATCCTTTGAAACACTAGGAGCAACTTACTTACCCTCTCTTCCACTAAAAGAAATCATAGGACAATCTCTCACTTTGTGCCCTTCCTTACCACAACCAAAGCAACTCCCGGTACCCAATAGACACTCACCATAATGTTTCTAGCAACTTTTGGAACAAGTAGGGTTGCCATCATTGGAACCACCTCCTTTCTCAACCTTCAACTTAGCACTCCTAGATTCTCCTTGAGACTGAACATTCTTGTTAAACTTAGTTTGTTCTTGATCATTAGCACCACTCCTTTTCAAACCTTTATCCATCTTTCTAAGTTTAGACTCTTCAATTGATTATGCATACAACATGAGTCTAGCAAGGGTCTTATCATTAAAACCTCTCACATTAATTTCGTCCAAATGAACACGTAAAACTCGACGAAACAATCGTAGACACATAATGTCACTTCAAGGCATATCTTTCGAACGTCCTGGATGTTCTTTGTCGTTTGACCTCCAAACTTCATGAAACTTGATAAACATTCTATGCATGCTATAATAACTCATGTATGAAACTTAAAACCTCATCAAACACACATAAGCGCATACAACCATAGACGAGGCACAGAGATTACTTGGTCGTCGAACCTCTTAGTAGTCCCTTCACGTTTGACTTCCAACAAACCTAATACGTTAGCTACCCCCTCTATACAACATATTAGACATAGTAAGGCCCTTAGACCATAAACACCAACATGTTAGGCTCTAGTTAACTAAGTCATTTTCGGGGTGTTACAATCTCCCCCACTGTGATAATATTTGTCCTCGTAAGACACTTCCCGCTCTCCAACACTTCCAAGATTAGAGAATCAACTAACAACACATATCGAAAAAAAACAACACATAACTTAGAAGAAAACATCAACTTCACAAAGCCAAGAGATTCACAACACAACAAGAAACTAGAAAACAATTCAATAACTCATTATGCTACCAAACTCACATGCTTCATTCAAAATAGTAAAAACTCATTTTATATTCAATATCATACTTATACACATAATTTCTAACAATATTACAACAATTTTAGACAAAAGTATCAATTAGTCAATTTCCACAAAATATTACAGTGAACCGTTTCTATAAGCTATAATGATTTTATGAAATCTTCAAAATTCCCAATTTTAGGCAATTCATTATATAAACATGCTAATATGCAAGATAACATCATTTAAACACTTTTTAAAACATAATCATAACTTAATAAAATGCATAATGCAAGAAGTTAATGAAATTCAATTTCAACTAAGCTCGTAAACATCATGCATAAGCAACAAATTTAAGGACTACTATCCCATCTACAAACCATACTCCCCCACATATAAGGAACTCATATTACAACAAAAGAAAGAGAACTTACCTACATCATCATCACTCTCCTTCTCATCCGACTTCTCCACTCCAGAACGAAGTTCATAGAAACACCTCTTTGTTGAAGAATCATCCTTTGGAACACTAGGAGCAACTTGCTTACCCTCTATTACTCTAGAATCAATCATAGGACAATCTGTCACTTTGTGCCCTTACTTACCACAACCAAAGCAACTCCCGGTACCCAATAGACACTCACCATAATGTTTCTTGCCATATTTTGAACAAGTAGGCTTGCCATCCTTGGAACCACCTCCTTTCACAACCTTGAACATAGAACTCATATATTCTCCTTGAGATTGAACCTTCTTCTTAAACCTAGTTTGCTCTTGATCATTAGTACCACTCATTTTCAAACTTCTAGCCATCCTTCTAAATTTAGAAACTTTAATTGATTGTGCATATACCATGATTCTAGATAGGGTCATATCATTACCACCTCTCACATGAATTTCATCCAAAACAAACACGTAAAACTCGACGAAACACACCTAGACATACAAGGTCACTTCAAGGAATATCTTTCGAATGTCATGGATGTTATTTGGCGTTTGACCTCCAAACGTCACAAAACTTCACACGCTTCTTAACATGCTATAATAACTCATTTATGAACCTTAAAACCTCATGAAACACAAATAATCACATAGAACCACATACGAGTTACTTAGTAGACTTAGTCGTTTGAACGTCTTAGTCGTCCCTTGAGGGTTGACTTCCAACACACGTAATACATTAGGTACTGCCTCTACACCATATATTAGTCATATTTAGGACCTTAGACCATCAATACCAACATGTTAGGATCTATTTAACCTATGTCATTTTCGAGGTCTTACACATATGAATCCCCATAACCCCACATAATTAAGTAAACTAGAAAATAGACCACAAGTAATGTCTTACCTCATATAAATTAATATCATGCGTAGTCATCATCATACATAGCAATTTAGAACAATATCATCTTCAACAAATGAAAACAACATCATATAAGAGCGACATTACATAGGACCAACATCATTTATTTCATTCATATCATAAGCTCATAAGACTTTACTCCCCTAAAGGTCAACTTGTGAAATGCATAAGTAATCCCATACCCTAACCAACACTAAGTACTACCCCTTGTAGCGACCCTCAAAATGAAATAGGTAAAACTAGAGCTTCTCTTGTGTTTAATGAGTTAAGAAGGTGTTAAAATAATAAGTAATAGCTAAAGAAACTACTTTGAAGAGTTTGAAAGTCATATTTCAAAGAACAACCAAGGCTTTCGAAAACTAGCCTTGTGTGTATGCTACTGTGTCCTTGTTTCTTGTCCATGTTTTTAGGTGTTTCTTGATGTTCAAAATCAGTGGGTGTGGGCCTATCATATATAAGTACATACCAAGTTCCAAAACGTTTGAGTATGGATCCCCGATGACCACCCTAAGGGTCCCAAGGAGAACGCAAACGTTGGCAAAGGAAGCTGTCGCGCAGACCATATTTGGAGTCAAAGGCGCGTCGCGCTTGTAGCACTTAAAGGGCATATTTTTCCCTGATACGTGGGTCTAATACAGAACATTCTGTCCCAATATTAATTCAAGAACCAAGATTTGGAGGTTTCCCCGATGCGCAGCCTTGTCCCAGTTTTGGTCGCGTCGCTGTGATGTGAAATTAGACTTTGGAAAAGGGTCAAAATAGTGTATGGGACTTTTGAGAACTTTGGGGATTAGTTAGGGACGGTATTTAGGTCACGTTAAACCCAAATTTACCAATAGAATCAAAACCCTTAACTTCAAGACAATCTCTCCAAAACCCTTTCTCAAAAACCTCCATTTTCAGGAAGCTTTGAAGTTCCAACGAAGAATGTCAAATTCTTCTAGTTCAAATCCAAATTTCATGGTATTTTTATCAACTGATGTATGGAAGTTCATCCATGATTCTTGTCACATTCAAGGATCCAATCCAAAGACTTTTTGGAAAAGATTTCTAATTCTAAGGTTCTTCTATTTTGAATTCTTAGCATGTCTTTGCGTAAAAATGTTTTAATGAATAGATTATGATGTTTTAAATATAATGTGATAGTTTTATGGTAAATAACTCAATGGACCCTTGAAAATGCAAATTCTTAACTTTTGACTTATGAAGTGGGTTTAATGTGTATGATTAGAGAGTGGTAGAGTTCTGCTTTTCTTATGTTTTATTGTGATTATGTACTGCAATGTATGCCTTATTATGATGATTTATTGAAAATATTGAGAAAAGGTTCCAAACTCTTGGATCAAGAGTAAGTTGGTTCATATTATTTTGTTCTTACTTAATTGTTCTTCAGTGGTATAGTCCACCTTTGGTGGCGGTGTTTACTTGAAGTATATGAGCATAGATGTGTATTGTTATTAGGGAATTGAAGGCATATAATTTGTTGTAAACAAATGTGTAAATGTGAATGATATGTCTTAGGATGTTTAAAATGTGTATCTTGAAGATGCTATGTGTAAATGAAGTATAATGTGAATGTGAAGCATGATTGTGTGTAAATTATGATTATTGTAGCCTGATCATATGTAGAAGTCAAAGATATGAAATGGGGGTTATGTGAAGAGTTTTCTCACATGTACTCACACACACATATAGTTTGAATGAATGATTTAAGTTATGAATGAAAAACGGGGGATTGTAGGGTAGGCTCTTCTTGAGTAGACATAAAGTGTCTAGACCATCTGTACTTTCCTAAAGAACTATAGTACTGAAAATGGGGGATTTTGGGATGGACACTCTTTGTGAATTGAGATGAAGTGTTTATTAGCAACTCACTATTCCAAATTGCTTTCCAAGATAGGTTGGAGGTTAAATACTGTTGTGAGTTGAGATGTTGTATACAAAAGTAACCTCTAGGATAAGTACTCTTCGTTAGTTGAGATGGAATGATATATAATTATCCCTTCACCTATAGTTACTGAATGTTTTACACTTCATGTGGGAGTTATGCTTAGCAATGAGAGGATTTGAAGAAGGGTGGATACACTTCGTGAGTCGAGATGTTTTATCTAACGTACCTCTTGAGATGAGTGGTCCTCATCAATTGAGAATACGTTACTGAGAAGCAAGCTCCTTATCCATAAGCTATGCGCCCTCATAGGTATAAATATATGAGATCCATATAAAGGCTAAGACTATAACGACCCACAAGTAAACCCTAGAACAAGGGGGCACTATTGAGCCTCTTATCTATTGTTCATTACAACGATATGAAAAGTAGTGCGGAATTAAAACTTTTCACAATAATAATAATTATAAGAAACACTTTTGAAAATTATAAAAATAAGTCTCATCGTCACAAGAAAACATAAAGACTCAACTTAAATATCTTAGGCTCACGATCCTTTACATTGAAAGAAAATACCTAATAAGTCCTACACAAGTCTTAATAAGAAGTGAGAGGAACATAGACCATGCGCTCAACTATATGAGGACATACCGAGCCTTAAGAGAGTCAACTTCCCAAGCTTTCCTTATAAACTTCCACTTGCTTCCAACTTATACTTATAGAGTATAGAAAAGTATAGGGTTAGAACAAACATTGTACTAAGCATGACACTATGCAAAAACACATGTAAAAAGGACATTTTAGTTGAAATTAACTTTCATTCTACTTATGTAAAATCTTCATGAGTATGGTAGTAAAACAATATATAAATCATTATTTAGCACACAAAGTAAAACTTCAATAATTTTCTCACGAAACTACTCTTTACAGTGAGCGTCAAGAAATCTTACAGTGAACTTACTTCTTTTTAACTTATGTTGAACTCATTTCATTTTAATTCACAGTGAGCTTCAAGAAATCTTACAGTGAACTTATTTCTTTTTTAACTGCCCATACAATCCCTTCAATCCACGCCTAAGCGATCCTCAAGACTACCGACCATAGACTTACTTCACACAGGTAACAAGCCCACACTCAACATGAAAGACACTAAGGAACATACTTACATTTATGGACTTCACATAAGAACCCTCCTCCAAGGAATCCCCAAGTTACACATAATATAATGTGAGAGTAGCATCCCATACTACTACTCCCACCAAGTGCACCTTGAAGATTCCCTTAGATTAGGCACACCACATTCATCATTCATAACCTTCATTAATACAACACATAACCTTAACATGCTTTCTTGACATTAGACACTAAGTGACATAACTTCATTTACATTGCATAATGACCCATTCATTCATTCATATAAAGAAACACAAAGAGTCCCCCCAAATGCTACTTGTGCAATGGATAGGTAGCATCCCATACCACTACCTACCCTAAGTAGTACACCCTTAAGAAGACTTAGTTCATTACCTTCTTTTTTGGGGGATAGGTTTAATCGACATAGACCATGAGAACCAGACATGGATTCCCGATATTAACCCCTACCGGATGAGGAATCCCTATTTTGCAAAGGTAGGGTCGTTCTTGAGCCTTTACATGGATTCTCCATTAGCTACTCCTATGAGGGCACATAATTAAGTGATAAGGAGATTTCTTCTAAGTAAATCATTTTCTACAAACAAGGAGTAATCATCTCAAGAAGTACATTGGGTACAACATCTCAACTCATGAAGTATAACCACCCCTTCTTCAAATACTCTCGGTGCTAAGCATAACTCCCTAGAGAGTCATAAACATTAATTACTTAAGGTTAAGGGATAACTATTGGACACCACATCTCAAATCAATATGAGTGTCTATCGTCCAACCTATCTTAGAAAGCTCTTGGGAATAGTGAGGTTTCTACTAAGCACTTCATCTCAACTCACGAAGAGTGTAAACCCAAAAAATCCAATTCTTCTTACTATAGGAATAGTAGTGTAGGTGTATACACTTCATCTCTACTCATGAAAAGTGTCCACACTAAAATATGCCATTTGAATTCATTAAGTTCATCCATTCATTCAAAGTGTGTGTTTGAGTACATGTTAGAAAATCTTTTACATAATCACCATTTTAATAACAGTGATTCCTAAACATACTCATAACTTCATTCATCATATATCACGCCCTAACATGATTCACATATGAATATACTTCACTTAGTCATATTCTCTACAAAACATACATTTCAAGCTTCATAAATCCTATCAACAGGAACATCATCATTATCACTTTACTTCATATATCAAGCATTGAAGGCCATGCTCAAAATACACATACAACTACACTTTCACATACTTAAAGTAAAAACTACCATCAAAGGGGGAGCATACCACTCAACAATCATTTCAATGGAAATGAAATAGAAACTAAACAAGTTTGAACAATTTACCCTTCATCAAAGCTCTCACCACCTTTTATCAATATTTCACAAAAACAACATAAATAGGCATATATAGGCAGTAACTAACCCAATATACAACATAAGAAACTCAACTCTAACATTATCTAATTAAAAGCAACAAACCTACTTCATAATCCAAAACTTGATAATAATCCTAAACATGGTTTCATTGAAGTTTTGACATTAAAATAACCACCTAAACCTAAAACCATATTTGAATCCTTAAAACGTTTTCATGCAAAGACCCATGCTTAGAGTCAAGGATATAAGAAACTGGAGTTTGGAAAACTTTTTCTGAAATCTCTTTGAAATGGATCCTTGAATGAAAAAAATAAAGTTCAATTATGAACTACCATACCTCAATGAGAAGAAAACCATGAAAATTTGATGAAGAAAACTTCCAAAACATTCACTTCTAGCCCTTCCTTGAGTTCTAATTCTTATGGAGTTTTGAGAGGGTTATTCTTTTGAGCTTGGGGTTTTGAAAATAAGGAGTTAAAGGAAGGTTTTATTACTTAAAACTATTTATATTTAATGTATAAACCATATATACTGAATCCAAATCAATAAAAATAAATGTAGAATTAATTTGGAATTCAGTTTTAGGTCATTCCGCCAGGAACCACGCCCAACTTCACGAACCGTGAATGTGGTTCACGACCCTTTTGACGGGTCGTGATTCTAAGTATCCAAGTGACCAATTAAGGTTCATTACCTCCTTCACAGACCGTGGTCCACTCCATTTACCGTGAAGTGGTCCGTGAACATGAAGGCATTGATCTGCCAACTTGGAACATCCTTAGTTTTTTTTCAAGGCTTCTCTCTTTTTGCTTGGCTCTTAGTCCAACACCTACAAAAACCTTCAATTAGGTTCTTTAGCCTCGATTCTAACATGTGCCTTGACGTTGACTCATTAAAATCATTCAAGAAGGCCAAGAACCACAACACACCACATAAAACACCTACCAGCCCATAATGGCTAGTTTTTGAACATCTTAAACGTTCTTGGACGTTTGACCTCCAAACATCACAAAACTTTAGGCACTGCTTATTAACACCATTATAAACAATTTTAGGAATTTTAAAACTCATCACACACATACCTTGATCTAGATTCACATAGTTCGTTTTAGGGATGTTAAAAAGAGTATGACATTAACTTAGACAAGTGAGGATCCCTCATATTGTAGGGGTTAATACCAGGATTCCATGTCTATCTCTCATGATATATGTCAGTTAAATCTATACCCCACAAATGAATGTAAATGAATTAGGTCTTCCTAAGGATGTACTATTGAGGGTAGGTGGTTTAATGGAACGCTATCTATCCATTGCACAGGTACTAATTTTGAGGGAGTCCTGGTGTATCCTTACATGTGAATGTATGAATAGGTCACTATAAGATTTTAATAGAGCTTGTTGACATTATGTCTAATGTTAACGAATCATGTTACTCTTATGTACAGTATGATTAAAGTTATGGGAATGCTTTAATGTGATGTTACTAGTCTGTAGTGATTCATATGGAGTACTAAGGTGGGAGTAGTAGTATGGGAAGCTACTTTCACATTGCACTAAGTGTAACTTGAGGGTTGTCTTGTATAATGGTCTTTATGTGAAGTTCCTAAATACACGTATACTTCTTCTATTATCTCTAGTAGTGATTTTTAACTTTTTAAATTAAATGAAGCATTCTTATATTTGGTAGTGTCAAGGATCATTTAGGTTTTTATTAAAGAGGTTGTATGGGTGGTCTCTTCATGTCTTACCTAGATGAGTCTTAGGATAACTTTTGATAGGAAAGTTTAAATCATAAATGAAGTACTTGATAAATGTGTCTAAATATTGAAGATATATATGTTTTACCTTTTGTGTTAAATGATGACTTGTAAGATTCTCAGTTAACTTGAATCATGAAGGTTTTACTAAAATAGCACGAAAAGTATATTTCAACTAAAATAACCTCTTTAGAATGTTTTTGCATAATGCCATACTTAGTACAATATTTATATTAACCCCATACTCTTCTATATTTCAATAAGTATAGGTTGAAGTAAGTGAAGGTTCATAGATTGTGAATCTTTGGAAGTTGATTCTCTTATGTTTTGGTATGTACTCATATGTTTGAGGAGGAATATGGTTTAGACTTAACTACAATCTATGATTACCTCTATTTAGTCAAGTCCTTTAAAAAATAATTAATAAAAGTTGGGTTTTTGTGTAATAAAAATGTATAAATATTTCTAAGTAAGAAAGATAGCAAGTTTATAACTTTAGTGTTTATCATGTGATGAGAGAAACTAGAGTGTATGTGTTCCCCATAGGTTCGTAATGCGGTAATCCTATCTACAACAATCCTTTCATAGTATTTTGCGTGAAAAATGGTAAATTATGTATCCCTAATTCCTTGGTCCGGCAACTAGAGAATTTTACTCCGTACCTTCGTCTGGCTACGTGTGTCTACTTTACTAATCTTACCTTTACCTCATATTAAACAGCATATTCAATATATGGCTAAGTTACTACTTTGCACCAATTGAAACTAGCCTACTAGATAATGTATACTAAATCTATGTTGATATAGTTCTTTTCCTATCAACCTCCTTGGTCCGGCAAGTAGAATTAGGACAAGTTCTAACGCGTGCACTCGTTAAAAAGTCTTCTAAATGAAAGATTTATTAATACATGCAAGACCTTATTAAAGAATTGTTATTAAGCTAGTTTTTACCTTGTTAATTACAAATGCTTCCCACAACCCTAGTCGTGGATTTAGTTACCCAACCTAAAAATTAAACAATTCATAATTGTTAAACAAGAAATCATGTGCTTACTTTAAAAATATAGAAGAAAACACAGAAGTATCACTAGAATTCCCTATAAAATTGAAAGAAACGATTTTGAATAATTAAAGTGCTTCCCAAAAACAAAAGTTTAACATCAAATAACACAAATCTAAAAAATAGTAAAGAGTCTAACCCCAAAAACTAGGTTTTTGGTCCTATTTATAAGAATAAATTCCTAGAATAAAAAGTAGTTCTATTTAAGGAAAAAAAACTTTGTCCAAAACGAGTCTACTGTCGATTACCCTACAACGGACCGTCGAAAAATTCTGTCGGTCAAAACATCAAAACTTTTTCAGCTTCCACTTTTCAACACTTTCTTTTACCATCGACAGACCAACAAAACGGTCCGTTAGTGTACTTACGGTCCGTCGATGGCCTCCGTTCCTCCATACATAGTGGTTTCTTCAAGCCGAGTACTGGACTACTTTCTGTTACCACCGACGGTTAGGCATGACAGTCCGTCAGTGGATCGACGGATCATCGCTCAATCGGTAGCCCCACACTTGGTAAGATTTCCCCGATTTGATTTCAGCTACTTGGAACTTCAGTTGACGATCATCACCTACAGACCATCACTGGCTTGACAGACCGTCGATTGATCGATAGGTCATCACTTCTACATATTTCACCACAATCATCAGCGATTTAATTCTGGATAGTTTTCCTGCAAACACAGAGAAAAACACATCAAAACTACTACAAAAAGGACTTAGACATACACTAAGCTTAAGGAAAAAGCATTGGAAGTACTGTAAAACCACGGTACATTAACACCCTCAACTTAAATTCGTTGCTTGTCCTTAAGCGATGCACTATGACTCACTATAACATCTTTGTACAAAAGTATCTTCTTTTAAGCTATCACAATAATCTGGCTATCAATCCAGACTATTTTCATTATTTTTATGCATGATATCACTCTTAGGATCATTCATGTGGATCAGACCATAAGATTGACTCACTATACACTAACACCTCTCCTCTTTTATCTCTCACCAAGGTACAAACTTTCCAATATTACAACTAGTGTCCTCACTTTAAAAACAACATCCTACTTTTTCACAAAGTGATTTCAATTTGAGTATAAGGATTAATTTTCAACACTCCCTCTCAGAACCAATTCACACCTTGTTGATACTTGTCTCCATAGGCTTGCCCTTATTTTCACTGTTTTAAGTTCACCATATTAGTCTCTCAGGATCACGGTAGGACTTTCTTGGCCTGTAACTCAAGCTCAAGGTCTGGTAGGATACATTTGGATGCATTTAAGTGACTTGTTTCCCTTCTTGACATAACTGCAAAGCATCCTAATTTTTTATCGTTTATTATGCCCTACTCATCATCTTCTTATATCTTTTGCCTTGCTTTTGTTTTTCCGTTTTCCTTTTGTGCAAATGACCCTTCTTTAATTTTTATTTTCGAACTTTCAATTTTTTCACATGATATAAACTTTGATTGAGCAACTTTTCTTTTCTTCTTTCAATTATTTTTTCAACCCCGCTTTTCAGGACATTAATCATAATAGCCACCCTCAACTCATGGCCTTGCCATGAGTCATAGAACATAATAACCAAGGTTGGATCAGGGCTAGGACGAGCTTTGTTTCTGCCTAAGCCACCCTTAACTTATGATTTTGACGTAAGCTTAGGTGCACATGTCCATGGAGGGACGAGAGACAAAACACTGTACCTAGAAAGATAAGTTGGGGTAGAAAAGAAAGGTCCATTTTGTAAGCTCAAATTATTTGGATAAAAAGGATTAATTTATTCGCTTTTCTTTCGTTTAGGCTAAAGATTGACTATGTTGAACTAGGGCCTATGATCCTTTCCTTATAGTCTAACATATGTTACTTTTTGCAGGACTAATCGGGCATGTTCTAGCTAGTTACAAATGGTGGACTATTTAACTTTCCTCACACTCACTTAACACCTCATTACCCTACCAGATGATAGGACACCTAGTTCGAGTGTTATATCGAGGTTCATGCAATGGTGTATCTCTATGTTTTGCTTAGAGTCAACACATTCAATATTCACTATGCCTAATCATGCAAACATTCATTTTAGACGGGATATAATATTATTTTAGCCATCATGCTTCAGATTTCAGACATACTTTGTACAAGGTAATAACATGCCAGTTCAACAGTAAAATAATAAGTCTCTTGGGGGAAAAGAACACAGGCAAGAAAACCCCAAGAGAGGATCATGAGTTGGGATACTCAGACTTCACCCTATAACTCACATTCCATTTTTATCCCACCCCCAACAAGAAAAATGCAATTGTCCCCAATTCATAAGAAATATAAAACAGGGTGGTAGGTGAAGCAAACCTGAGGTGCATAACGCCAACGATCAACGAGCTGACGGGTCTTGTTTCTCGGAACCCGCTCCCTCAAACGTAAGGACACCATAAGTAGTGTCTGCACCAATAAAAACACCCTCAGTAGTGCTTCTCTCAAAATCAACAATCGTGGAGCTAGACGCCATAACAGCAAACTCATGAGCCCTCATCTGCCAGGCTTTCTCATCCATCAACGAGGCTCTCTTTGCAGCCTCCAACTCAATACGCTCTCTCTTCCTAGCACGGGCTTCATCACCCTCTCTGAACTGATGCCTTTGGTCTGCTCACGTGGTTGCGATGGTGGCGTAGTGGTGGTCTGGAAAAGTGCAACATGCATTGTATCCTCAGCAGGCTCTGCAAGTGTCGCCTCACACTCAAGTAACTGCGAAGGATGGCATCCACGTCAGCTATCAGACTCCCCACAAGATCCTGGAGATTCTTAAAGTGAATAATAGGGGCAGCCGGGTGAGAACTCTCAACTCGAAGGCGTCAAGGCATTGATGGACTGCCAGAATCTGCCGCTCATTCTGCTGGGCAATCTGCTTCACAATTCGCTCCTTTGCCTAAGAAATGGACTTTTCTATCCAAGGATTGATATGATGCAGTAGTGTGGCTATTTGAGACTATAACTTCTGCAACCTAGCAATCGAGACTAGTGTTGTGGATGGAGTAGAGAGGGAGGAACATGGGACTGTGATAGTACCCGGGTTAGACTAGACTGGGGAGGTGGCGGTAGGCTCTGATGTACTCTGATTAGCCCCTTGGGCTTGATCTACCGTGTCTGCCATGTTCCGAAATAGCCGTTCCACCTCTTCTATGGGCTATTTGTGGGGTGCCGCCTCATTTTCCTCAACCCGGATGAGACCTTTATCAACCGTCCCAGTAGGATTCCTGAGAGCAATACGCAATATGGGCACTCCAGTAGAGCTACACAACTCGAAAAACAAGAAGGGGAAAGGGTATATGGTGGTGTCCTTAAAGTCCCTCCCATGAATGAATGTCAAGAACAGTATCGGAATGTCCATGTTTAAACCAGCAAACAAATAGCTACCAATACTACCCTATCCCATGTAACAATGTTGTCAGCAACAGTGGGGGATAGGTAGTGAACGACCAATAACCTGATAAATTTGGCCGTGAATGTAAGGTTGACCTTCTTGATGACTCCTCCGAGCTCTAGCACCCAATCTACACCCTCGCCATCCACGGAATTGTGCTGGGCTATCCAACTCTTGGTGGTTTCTCTCAGCCCCAAATTATGATGAAAATGGACTTTCTTAATTAGCTTCCACCGATAGTCAAACACAGGGGTAAGGATCTCCATTATAGCATCTGTTTCAGTGGCATATAAGAACCGGTGAATAGTAGGTAATGAGATGTCTACCATGCAGCCACGGACTCAAAGATGATCAAGTGGTGCCTTTTTAGCGGGATTAGATTGCCTATCAAGGGAAGACCGGAGAGTTGCTACGTAAGATGCGTAGAACTCTCGCACCACCTCCTCGCTTTAGCATCCAACACTCTGGCCATCCACTCTAGCTGATGGAAGGTGAAGAGAGCATATACATCAGGGACAGTGTGAAGACTCCAAGTAAGAATTCGTCGCTTGATTGTCAAAGTATGAGTCATGAACCCCTTATCGTTGAGAATCTTCGCGTCCCGGTACACCTTGTATTTTCCCTCGATGCACCACCGGTTGGCCTGATTAGCAATGGGTGCGGGCACGTCGGTCTGGGGTGCTGGAGTAGAACTTGCACTGTCAGCCTCATCAGACGAGGCAGAGTAGAACAATGCAGGAGGAGCAGTGGCACCATCTGAAGGTGATCCTTCCTCAGAATCGGAAGCCTTCTCAGAGCCAGACGCTCCCTGAAAATATGCAGCAGACCCAAATGGTGTGCAAATTAGTATGCACTCCTCATTAGACGGGGAGTTAGAAACTACGCCGGACGCCACCTTATAGGGCATTCCCCGAGTGCTCCTATCACTATGTGTAGGTGTATGGGTTCCTGGTGGCACGTATTCTGGGTCACGATCATCATCCGAGCCTGTCACCATCCGACATAATGGGGCAATAGACTTTAAACATCCGTTGGTATAGAGTAAGTCAGTCTTAGGGGCCATTGGTACCTGCAAAAGATAGTTAATATCTTCAGCGTAAACATCTTACATACCTAAGAAGAGAAAACCATACTTGGAAACACAAAACACAGTCCAGTTAAGAAGTATAGAACTGATCGACCGGCACTACAGAAGGTCCGTCGATGGGATGACGGTCCATCGGTGGTGTCCTTCGGTGAAGAGTTACCGAATATTTTGAAAGATGCTGGATTAAAGGTTCTGTTAGAGGCGACAGACCTATAGGATGGTCCATCTTTTAGATGAGAGACCGTCGACCACCCTCGTGGGTAGACACTTAGACTAGAATCTAAGAACCCTTAGCAAACAGGGTTCTTTGAAAGACGCCGGACGTGCCAAAAGGTCCGTGAATCAACGACGGACCGTAGACCACATCTGTCCGTTCCAGAATTAGGCAAATATGGGGAGTGTCTATCGATGGACCCCATCTACGGTCTGTCTACTGAACGACGTTCCATGGACGGGGTCTCGTACTGTTGGTCAGAAAGATTGTTTTCAATGGTTGGTACCCCTAGAAACAATGTTAAAGCAAACTAATATACAATAAGTTCATCTAGTATTTAACAAACCATTTCGTCATTTCGAAGGCATGGATTATCGCAATTTCAAATCTAAATTCTAAAGGACCTTCAAACCCTAATTTGTAGACAACTACACTCAAAACACAGTACATTTCGACAATAAACCCCTAAACCATTAATTCTCCATTCTTCTAAGGGAATAGGAACTCAGTTTCAACAATTCAAGCATGCAATTTTTTCCCAAAGTCAAGACCTACATACGTATTACATCAATTTAACATGTAAATGAACGAGAATTCATTGAGCAGAGCAGAATGACCTACCTGTGTACTGTAGTGGATTGAATGGGGAGATGAATTTGTATACGAAACCACACTGAGACAAACTTTGAACACCGATCAGAAAGAAGACAAAAGCACATGGGTATTTGGCAATGATTGATGAGGATTTTGGGAAGAGGGAAAGCATAGTGTTGAAGGGGGCGTAAATAGGTGAGTGAGTTGAGGAGTTTAAGGAAAATGGGGAGGGAAACGGTTGGGAAGGGGATTTGAAAGGGTGGGGTAACTGAAAATGGTTAAATATTCAATATATAGAATGTTGGGTCGGGTCGGGTAATTGGGTCTGGGGAACTAACGATTCCCCGTAGAAAGACTGTCGATCATACGATAGTCCGTTGACTATTCCTTCGACTGTGCCCTAACTTAGGATAAATTCGAAATCATACCTGGGATCTACGGATGCCATCGACGGTCCGTCGGTTGGTCCGTCAATAAATTCACCAAACTAAATTTTGTAGTATTTCTGGTGATTTGGTCCCTACACATTGAACACCCTCTAAGCTAATCTTTGTTTTGTTTTGCTTTCTAGACACTTTTTAGACACAGACCCTAGTTTACTCTCTAGCCAACACTTCTAAAAGAAAGTCAAGGAAAATTCATACATGACATAAAGTAAAAAATTAAATAATGCAACTACTCCTATAAAATCAAGCAAAACCTATTGTTGGCTAGAGGATGCATATTGGGTTGCCTCCCAATCAATGCTTGATTTAACGTCGCGGCACAACGCAAGACTCTTGATTACTCAGACTTTATTACGATGGTATGCCTCTACCACTTCACTCGCATTTTCAATATGCCCTACGTAGATTTTGATTCTTTGTCTGTTCACCTTGAACCTTACACCCTCCTTCATCTCGAACTCAACTCCACCATGAGGGAAGACTTGAGTGATCAAGAATGGACCAGTTCATTTGGAGTTGAGTATTCCCGGAAACAAGCGCAACCTAGAGTTGAATAAAACCACCAAATCCCCAACCACAAAGTTGCGCTTCTCAATCTTTTTGTCATGGTACTTCTTCATCTTTTATTTGTAGAGGGCTGAACTTTCATATTCCTTCAAACGAACTCATAAATCTCATTTAACCCATTCAACCTCTGTTCCACTGCTTCATTCTAATCCATCTTTAGTTTCTTTATTTCCCACATGACCTTATACTCTAACTCAACCGGCAAGTGACAAGCGTTACCATATACAATTTTGTATGGAGACATAACTATTGAATTCTTCTATGCTGTCTGGTAGGCCCAAAGAGCATCATCAAGACTCCTTGACCAATTCGTTCTACTTGCGTTCACCGTTTTTATCAAAATCTGCTTGATTTCTCTTTTTGATAGCTCAACTTGCCAACTAGTCTGAGAATGGTACGGACTAGCCATATTGATGCGAACCCCATATTTCTCCAATAAACCTTTCAACAACTTGTTGCAAAAGTCGAATCCCCCAGCACTAATAATGGCCTTTGGGATGCCAAATCTTGAAAATATGTTCTTTTCAGAATGCAGTGACACTCTTTCCTTCATTATTTGCAAGTGTTATGGCTTCTACCCATTTTGATACATAATCAACCTCAACAAGAATGTACTTCATACCATTAAAACTCACAAAATTGGCCATGAAGTCAATGCCCCACACATCAAACAACTCCATTACAAGAATGGGATTTAAAGGGAGCTCTTGCCGTCGAGAAACACCTCCATCTTTTTTTCTCCTATCACATGTCTTGGAAAACTCATGAGCATCTTGGTGGATGGTTGGCCAATAGTAGCCACATTGCAAGCTTTTATGGGCAATCCAGATACCACTATGATGCCCACCTATAGGCGAGGAGTGGAATGTCTCAAAAACACTCAACATCTCAACTTCCAGCACACAACACCCAATAAGCCCATCGGCTGAACTCCTATATAGATATGGATCATCCCAAAAGGAATTTTTCACATCATGCATGGACTTTTTCCTTTGATGAAAGGACAAGTCCGATGGTACGATATCACTAGCCAAGTAATTTGCAAAATCTGCCAACAATGGAATAAAGTCATGAGAAGAGTCCAATAAATGCTCATCAGGGAAAGTATCATAAATTTCAGCCTTTTCACCCAACTCCCGCAAAGCTTCATCCTCTAATCTCGACAAGTGATAGGCAACTTGTTTTTCTATCTCTTTTGTATCTTTCACTTTAAAGTAAAAGTCTTGCAACAATAATACCCATCTAATCAACCCCGTTTTTGCATCCTTATTTTCCATCAAATGTTTCAAAGATGAATGATCAGTATGCACTATGACTCTCGTGCCAAGCAAATAGGAGTGAAATTTCTCGAACGCAAAAAGCACGATAAGGAGCTATTGTTTAATCATAGTATAATTCTTATGAGCTTCATTAATGTCCTTACTGGAATAATAAATGGGGTAGAGGACTTTATACCTTCTTTGTCCAAATACTACACCAAGAGCAACCCCACTAGAATCACACATAACCTCAAATAGTTGGCACTAATTCGGTGAAAGAATAATGGGCGCACACACCAAATTCTTCTTCAACTCTCCAAATGCTTTCAGCGAGGGTTCATCAAAATAAAATTTACACTCTTTCTCAAGAAACTTTAATAGAGGATGTGTAATTTTTGAAAAATCCTTGAGGAACCTCAAGGAGAAACTCGCATTCCCAAGGAAACTCCTCACAGCTTTTATAGAGATGGGTGGACAAACTCTCTCTATCACCTCGACTTTATCTTGATCAAGCTCTATACCCTTCTATGAGATGTGATGGCCCAATACAATACCCTATTTCACCATAAAGTGACATTTTTCCAAATTTAGCATAAGGTTGCAATCTTCACATATTTTGAGAAATTAGAAGAAGGGATTCAAACAATTAACAGACGAGTCACCAACAACAGAAAAATCATCCATAATTACCTCAATGATGTCCTCCACCATATAGGAGAGTATTGACATCATACATCTCTTAAAAGTGGCGAGTGCATTACAAAACCCAAAAGACATCCTCTTTAACGCGAAAGTTCTATAAGGACAAGTAAAAGTAGTTTTCTCTTGATCTTCCGGTTCAATAGAGATTTGGTTTTAAGCTAAATAACCATCAAGAAAACAATACCATCCCTTTCCGGCAAGCTTATCCAAAATCTGATCCATGAATGGGCATAGGAAAATGGTCCTTCTCAGTCCATGCATTCAATTTTTGGTAGTCCATACACACTCTCCATATCTGCACCGAACTCATTGGAACAAGCTCAATTTTCTCATTAGGACCATAGTCATTCCGCCTTTCTTGGGCATAAACTAAGCAGGGCATACCAAACTACTATAAGCAAGCGGATATATGACTCCGGCATCTAACCACTTAATAGTTTCCTTCTTCACTACCTCTTGCATTGGTGGATTTAAATGTCTATGATGCTCAATATTGGGCTTATGATTGGGAATGAGTTGGATTTTATGTGAACATATATCTTGAGGGATCGCAATAATATCCGCAATCGTCCACCCATTTGCTCTCTTGAATCTCTTCAACACTTCAAGCAAACACTCTACTTGTTGCATATTCAAATCTGATGCAATAATTACCGGCAAAGTGTCACCTTTCCTCAAAAATACATACCCGGATGAGGTAGTAGAGCCTTAAGCTCCAATTTTGGAGCCTCCTCAATAGATGGTTTCGCGGGTAGAGACTCGCCATGCTTCATATCTAAATCAAATTTCTTTGGTTTGAACTGAACATCAAATTGATAAAGAGCCGCAACCAATGACCCATACTCTTCTATACAGTAACTCTCAAAATTCATGAACACTGCCGCTAATGCCTCAGCACCAAAATGCTGTTCTATTTTATCTCGGAGAAACTCTCAACCTAGTAGGATATCCCAGATACCGATTGGAGCACACAACTCTGCCTTGTGGACCTACTAATTTTGAAAGTTTCTTATTCATTGTTAAACCAAAACTTCATCTTCCTTTTCTACATATCAACAAAGGCACGACCGGTAGCAAGGAACGGCCTCCCAATAATAATAGGCACCTCAAAGTCCACCTCATAATCAAGAATCATAAATCGACCGAAAAAATAAATGACTACACTTTCACTAGTACATCATGAAGTATCCCAATAGGCCTCTTCACCGTTCGATCAGCCATCACTAGCCGCATCACATTGGGCTTTGGGTCATCAAAACCAACTTCTTGTAAATAGAGAGAGGCATGACATTTATGTTTTCCCCAAGATCACATATTGCTTTAGCAATGTGTAACAACCCGATTGTACATAGAATAGTGAAGGAACGCGGATCATCTTTATTTTGCACAAGAGACCTTGTAACTATAGCACAACATTGTTGCTTTTGATCATCATCCTCAAAACTAACCGATCTCTTCTTAGTGACAATATTTTTCATGAACTTGGCGTAATCGGGCATTTGTTAAACAGATTCTATAAAAGGGACATTAAGGGAGAGCTGTTTCAACATAGTAATAAAACGCTGGTATTTACCATCCTCCGTCTTTTTCACCAATCTTTACGGAAATGGAAGTTGTGGTCTATGAAAGGGAGTCACTTTTTGGGGGTGTCTCATCTTCTTTCATAAATTTATCTACCAACTAACCACTAACTTCCTCTACCTCATCATCTCCTATCTTATCACCTTCGACGCTAGACGGCATAGGGGGATCCATGGTCTGCTTACCCCCTCGAGTAGTGACTGTCATACAATGTCCATCATTTTTTGAGATTCTCTAAAGTATTGCTATTAAGAGTACCAAGTTGGTGTAAGATCATAGTAGAAGACAATTGGGTCATTTTCAACTCAAGATGCTTGATTGAGATTGCATGTGCATCCACCTTTTGCCCAATATTCGCTGTATCACCACTCAACTCTTTGGCGTGCTCATCATTAGCATCAAACATCCTCATCATCTTCTGCATCATAACCTCAACTGGCGCAATACTACCTCAACTATCCCTAGGAGCAACTTCCCAATTTTGAGGTGGAACATAGGGCCCACTCCGATAATTTCTGTTACCATAGTTACCCCTATTGAAGTTAATGTCGCGGTTGTAATTGCCATCTTGAACAGAGTGACCCTCTCGATTGTAATTGTCATAGTTCCGACCTTTATTTCCTTGACGTTGGTGCCAATTTTCCTGATTAGAGCCTTGGGCGTTAGGCCTGAAACCCCCCATCTGCTCATTCACTGCATAAAAATCTTCTTCATAGTAGTATTCATCAACTAGTGGTGGTGGTTTAGACAAATAGTTCACCGTATTTACCTTTTCTGCACCATAGTGACATGTTTTAACACCAACCAAAGCTGAGTTCTCATTTGAGCCATCTATTCACAAATCTCATTTGCGGCTGGGTTGTGTGAAGCTTGCATAGCAAAAGTGTTGCTCCCAGTATTCGACTTCCTAGTGCCCCATGCTTTATTATTTCAGGATATTTTTTGTAACTTCTCAGTAATATCTGCATAAGTACACTCACCATATGAACTACTCACAATCGTATCAAGCACTGCATTATTATTTTCATCTTGCCCCCCATTGAAGTACTCTTTATGTGACTCATGATCAATGTGGTGGTTTGGGACACTTTTCAAGAATGAGGTGAACCTATCCCAAGAACTGCTTACTAACTCCCCTTGTAATGCCACAAAGTTGTTAACCCTATCTTTGTGGTTTAGCTTATTTGAACATGATAGTAACGTGCTAAGAACATATCCCACATTTGGTTCCATGTATAGGTTGAATTATAGGGATGCTCAGTAAACCATATACCATCCTCTCCCATCAGTGAGATAGGAAACACTCTTAACCCAATAACGTCTATGTCCATGTCAGGCCTCCCTACACAACTCTTATGCTCCGACCTTAGTTTGGAGATTTGAGCATGTGGATCCTCATACGATAGCCCCGAAAATAGACCTCTAGTAGTGAGATTCAACATCAAGCTAATAGTTACCACGAAAGTATGACCATGTGGTAGAAGAGGTAGGACAAGTGACCCATCAGCTTCAATGATGTTAACATTTCCCTTGTAGTACTCTTGAGGGCGTAAGGCAGGATGTTGCCTCCTAGGATTACCTTCATCAGGGTTATCAATAATCACTTGATTATGAGCATCAACCGGCGGGTGAAGTGGTGTGTTGATCTCATTCTCGATATAAGAAGGATTGTTTTGAATGTTCATTTTGTGAAGTGTACGGTGTTCTGGATCAAGTTAAAGTATGGTTTCTCCCCGACTCCATGTAATTGGCATACGGTAAAATTTGACCTGCGAGAGAGAAAAATAAGAAAAAGAGTAAAATTAGGAAATTGTTTACTAAAATTCAGTTATGTGTTTAATGTTAATCTAAAAGCCACTCTTCCTGGCAGCGGCGCCAAAATTTAATATGCTCAAATTGTACTTCCCTATAAAAGTATAAGCAGTTATATCAAGTAAAGAACCCAATTGTTAGGATTGGGTCGATCCCATGAGGAAAATGGTTTAGACTTAACTTCAATCTACTATTACATCTATTTAGTCAAGTCCTTTCCAAAATCAATTAATTAAAGGGGGGGGGCGGGTTGTGTAACAAAAATATTTAATTATTTCTATGTAAGACAAATACAAAGTTTATAATTGTAGTGTTAATCATGTGAGGAGAGAAACTAGGGTGTAAGTGTTCCCCATAGGTTTGTCACACAATAATCCTAGTTATAACAATCCTTTCCTAGTATCTTGTATGCAATGTAGTAATTTATGTATCCCTATTTCCTTGGTACGACAACTAGAGAATTTCACTCAGTACCTTGATTTGGCAACATGTGTCTATTTTAATAAACCTTACCTTTACCTCATATAAAGCATCATATTTAATGTATCGCTAAGTTACTACTTTTCACCAATTTAAACTAGCCTATTAGATAGTGTATACTAAATCTATGTTGACAATTATTTTCCTATAAACTACCTCCTTTGTCTGACAAGTAGATATAGGGTATGTTATAATACAAGCACCTTTATAAAGACTTATAAACGAAAGAATTATCAATACATGCAAGACCCTGTTCTAGAATTGTAATTTAGCTAGTTTGACCTTGTTAATTACCCATGGTTCTCACTACCCTAGTTGTGGATTTAGTTACCCATGCTAAGAATTACACAATTAATAATGTTTAAACAAGAAATCATGTGTTTAATTTAACAACATTGAAGAAAGACCAGAAATATCACTAGAATTCACTAATATATTGAAGAAATGATTTCAAAAAATTAAAGTGTTTACGAAAAATTAAAGTTTAACTTACAATAACACAAATCTAAAAAATCGTAAAGAGTCTAAACCCAAAAACGAGGTTTTTAGTCCAATTTATAGTAATAAATTCCTAAAATAAAAAGGATTTCTATTTAAGGAAATACAATTTGTCCAAAACGTGTCTGCCGTCGACAACCCTACGACAGATCATCAACAACTTTCGTAGATCCAAACTTCAAATGTTTTTTAGCTTCAACTTTTCAACACTTTCTTATACCATAAACAGAGCAACAACATGTTCCGACAGTGGACCTACAATCCGTCGATAGCCTCGGTTCCTCCATACTTAGTGGTTTCTTTAAGCCGGGTAATGGGACTACTTTCTCTTACCACTGAAGGTTTGTTAATGGATAAACGGAGCATCGCTCCTTCCGTTGCACAAAACTTTGTCAGATTTCCCCGATTTGATTTCAGCTTCTTACACCTTCAGTCGACGATCGTCACCTATAGAACGTCACAGAATCGACGGACCATCAGTGGTTCCGTAGGTCATCACTTCTGCAGATTTCAGCACAGTCTTCAACGTTTTCGTTCAAGACAGTTTTCCTGCAAACACATAGAAAAAAACATTAAAACCACTAAAAAGGCCTTAGACACACATTAATCTTCAGGAAAAAGCATTGGAAGTACCGTAAACCCACGATAGATCAGGACATGGAATATGTTTCTTTTAGTTTCTTCTTTAAATAATTATTTAGACTTAGTATGTTTTCTTTCAATATAAAGGGTCGTGAACCTATACTATTCACACGTTTCTATGTTGGTTTGTGATTATGAAAGTTGTTCCTTAGTTATTATATAAGATTTCCTATTAATTAGGTTGTGAAAAGTTTTAATTCCGCACTACTTTTTATACATATGTGATAAGTGAAAGCTAAGATGCTTGTTCAACACCATCGTGTAGTGAAGTGCGCCGTGTGGCAACTTCTGAGTGCTCTAACTTCTAGTATGTCCATCTTAATTATATTCATTCATTCATTTCAATATCTGGAGCATTTCGCTTAACCGAAAATAGACCATGTGATATAAGCATGGAATCAGGTGTCATCAGGCCCTACACAAGAAGAAAGTGCCCTACTTGCCAAGGTAGAACAATACATGAACATATCATTCAAGGTGTATCCACTAGCTAGGATATTTGTCTTGGAAACCCTCTTTATGCACATTTGCATTGTAGTCTCCATATCAGGAGAACCATAGTGAACCTACCTTCCCTTATTGGGAAGGAAAACCTCTCATATGTAGTAAGCTCGGTGCTAAGCTAAAGTCATTTTTTGAACATTTAAGCAATCCTTTACATTAATTTACAATATAGGAATTAGGGACAAACCCCATGTGTAATAATGATAATAACTCTTTAGGTTGGAACGAGAACTTTCTTTCATCACAACACAACATTTGTGAGATCATCACATCATAGTCAATATACTAAGGCACCCAAGAGAATCACTTTCCATATTGCATGGTCATACCCCTATAAAGATTTCACATTCAACATATTCATAACATGCCATCATATTCATTATATCATCATCTTCCTATTCTATTTACATGTTCATACTTCCATTAAATATCATCAGCAATAATAGACCAACATAATTGAGGTACAGTACCCATGATCATAAAAGTCTTACCAGTGGCTTCTAAAAATCTATTTTAAGATCTCACCCTCAATTTCAGCACATTCATCCGATAACCTAATCACCATGATCATATAATAGTAAATTAATCAATAACACATAAAATTACCACACCCCTAGTCATCTATAAACCTAATTCATAGTTAGGGTTAGGCAAAACACCTCATTAATGGGATCTTCAATAACTAGATCAAAAATCCAATCAAAACATGTTATATGACAGTCCATTAAGAAACAATACCATCAACACGAATGTATAAACTCCTCTACTCGTCATCTTAAAGAAATTTATCAATAAAGATCCAAAATTTTTAAAAGAAAATGGATTGTATTTTTATAAAACAACAACAATTAACCATTATTATAATCATAAACAATCCTAAATAATCCTAATTCTTCATAATTGATCACAAATTTCTAGTTTTAAAAAAGAAACCCATTTGTTTTGGAGATTTAGAAATAAACTTTGAATGGACCTCTTGTGGAATGGAATCCCACTTGTGAATAATCCAAACGTTGATGAAAACTTTATCCTTGAATGTGAGAAGAAAATTTTAGAGCTTGGTCTTCAATGGAGGTTGAGTAGAGAAAGAATTTAGAGAGAAGTGAGATGATTTGGGGAACTAATTTGGGTGGGTAAAAATGAATTAAACTGATCCTAAATCAATATAGAGTAATCCCCTAAATTACCCAAAATGCCCCTCACTTAATTTTGACTTAAAAACGATGCGATCAAATCATCAACATGGATACGTGTGGCGGGGGGGCACTTCCAAATGTTTTTTATCTAATCTAAAATGAGAATTGATCCTCGTGAAGGGCCCGCATCGCAAGGCGCTTTTTTTCTACCAAGTGTGGAGGGTGCGACGTGTGCTGACCTTTATATCTTGGCTGTTTGCAAGCTGCTTTGGGATCCTTCTTGCCATTGTTTGGGTCCTCCTCAAAGACACTTAGGGTGCTACTTGAGGAGTCGTAACTGGATGTTTTGACCCTATAAACATTATTTTACCTATTTAATGAGTTTTTACAAGTTTAAGAATTCATATGACACTTCCAAACGTTCACCAGACATAAGGACATCTACTAGTTCTATTTTGCTAGTTTACTGAAGTCAAGGTCTTCTTTTATGTGTTTAGGCTCTAATAATTCTAAATAAATTTTATTATATTAGTCTAGGTCTGTAAACATCATTTTATTCATTATTTAATATGTGAAGATCTAGTCTAGTTCATAGGACTTCCAGGGTGTTACAATTGTTGGGGTGTTATTAACAAATATTAGTTGATATTATTGATGGGTCTTGCTTGCTTATAGGTTAGATGTATTTTAATTTTGATTTCACCCAGTGGTTGTGGTTTTTAATGGATTTATTGTTTAAAATAAAAAACCACCCATGTGATTTCCGCTTGCGAGAGAGAGAGGTACCGAGACCATGACTGCTAGACTGATTGCCTAAAGAGTGGGTCGACACGAGGTTCAGCCCCAGAGGGTAAGCCCTAGGCCCATATTCTAACACTTATATCGATTAAGTGAGTGAAGTAAGGCGTAAGATGGAGTTCATGCGGCAATTGGGTGTCTAAGAGGAACCCATCTTAACTCGGCGTATGTTGGTCGCGAGATTAGTTATTCCCATCTAAAGTTTAGCCTAGTCATTATTGTCTGGAAAATATCCTACCGAAAGTATGTACAAAATGATTTATGTCAATTTGTATTGATGTCAAACCTCAAGAAATTCTCCTCATACTTGATTTTCTTAGACTTTCGACTATTTTTACTACTAGTGACAAACCCCATCAATATTCGACACTTTGGTGTCACCATTTTTTAATTTACAATATTTTTATTTTTTAATATCATTAAATATGACTAAGAAGAACGAAATTATAAGTAAATAAATATTCTTCAAACCGTTCCCTTGGGACATTACTCAAACCCTCGGATTGATTACTATACTATAGACGATCAGAGAAACTAGAACTATGTAGCAAGATAAGCATCAAAATGATGGAACTTCCAGGGAGTGGTGTTATGTAAATATGTAGCAATGTAGAGTATATGTTTTGTTTTAGCCATAATGTTACTAGCATTACCCTTGATTTTGCTCTGTTAAGTTGTTCTTTGAAGGAAGGTGTAACTAGGCTTGAATAAGCACCCATAAATCAATGGATTTCCCTCCACTAGAGTTAATGAGGATTCAAAATTGCCTATTGACTTTTATGTTGTTGGAGTGAGAACAAACACACAAATCGTGGGCAAGATTTAAAGGGCTTGCTCAAGGCATAAATAATGGAATCCGTAACATGGTTTTTTAAGATGCTTTTAGAAAGCCTCTGCCCTGAAAAAGGCATTACATGACCACCAAATTCCAAGAGGAATTGCACAGCCACCATACATGATGGACACTTAGTTGATAGACCACATAGTTGAAGCTGAGCAAGAAACAGAGAAAGATGTTATGTTGGCCGTGTTGAGGACATAGGTAGATAGATTGGACAAGAGAGTGATGAATATCTAATCTCAGCGCTAGAAAAAGGATGAATGTTCCCCTCTCTGTGAAAGAAAGAGTCATAGAGACACAGAGGTTGAATGCATTGCTGAAATTCTCTCAACCATTATACTCAAGTTGAGTGAGCAAGATGGAGCAATGGAAGAGCTGAAAGAGGACATTTAAGGCATTACACACATAATTTGGTCTCACTAGCAAGTGTTCCACAACAAAAAAATCTAGTAGAGCAATCATTGCCTCATGTTTGCACACAAGAAAATTAGGGGTTACCTTATCGTTATTTGGGTTCGCTCTAACTCAGAAGATCAAAGAGTTGACTTGCGTCGTGCCACAATATTACCTAAGGCGTTGTTTGGGAGGCAACCCAAAACCCTTTCCGTTGATTTTATATATTTATAAAATAACGTTATGATGTTTGATAAGAGTGAATAAAGGGAAGTTATTGAAAAAGAGTATGAAGGCGAGCAATAGGACAGATAGGCGAACCATCGACAAGGTCGGCGAACTGATCTCTTTTGCCGTCTAACTCATGACATTTGTAACTTTGATCTTGTAAGACTCAATGATCTGTACTAAATGATTGGTGTATCGCCAACAAAGTTGGAGATTACATTGAAGACCACGATGGAGATTTCCCCACGAGCCTATGATTCTATCACATTTAGCAACATCATGAAAAAACATTTAGGCTTTTTCTCCAGGAACTTGTTCAGAAATACTGTAATGAATGTAAGATAGGATTTTGTCGCTAGGTCTTTGAACAATCGAATCATCCTATTCCAACCCACCAAATACTCGGTGCTTCGCCAAGTGGATTGGTGAGATTATTTAGTATCGGTGAATGCAAAGAAAGTGGACGGTCACTCCGAGAAAGAGGGTTAAAGTTAATTTTCAGTAACTTTCTCTCATTATTTTTTCTCTACACAAACTCAGACCAACATTGTGGATTTATAGTTCTTGTACTTTTTAGAGTATATTATTTGTGGAATCATGCTTGAATTTTGATTGCAATGCTGCTTAGTATCTCTATTGTATTTTTCATCGGCATCAAATGAGTTAGTTGATCCACATAGTTGCTATGTTCATGTTTTGGTAGTACTTTTGAAAGTAACCCGCCTTCTTTTGGTGTAGGGTTCCTTGACACCGTATTCCACATTAGCTTATGTGCTCTATGTAGGTTAAAGGAAGATATTACAAAAGAGGTAAGATGAACAAAAGGGTTGAACTCTAATAAACATGACCTAAGGGGTTTAGCTTAGTCTAGGTAAGGGTATGAGACTCTACCTATATATTGCACTAGTTAGCCTTAAGGGAAGTATTAGAAGGATGTTCTTATGTATATGTATATGCTTATAAATGTAAATGATATGTATACGATGATCTTACATGTTTACAATAACATGTGATATCCATTACTCCTATGAACATGTATTTTGTCTACATAAAGTATGATATTATCTACTCTTAAATGGTGTGCTATGTGAAGTAGGATATTGGTCACGATTCTTGTTGAGTTACTTGATTGAGTAAGGTTATGGGGCTTTGCTTGGTCATTTCACTTGTTGACTTGATAAGGGTTGTGGGTAATTGTCTTGTTTTGATTATATTATAATGAGCTCTTATTCATGATTGTTGAGGTTATGACTTGATGGTATAGTTGCTTTGAGTATGTGTCTAATTTCATGATATGCATGTTGACATGACTATGTTTTGAGTTTGTTGGTTTTTTAATGTATATGTCTATAACATGATGAACATGTCTTACTGATTTGGTATTGTCTTATTCAATGTGCATAAATGTTTTTAATGAAAAATGCATACTTGTTGAAATGTCCCTTTTATTAGCATGATTTCAAAGTATGTGTGCATATGGTCTCATACTTAGTACAAGTGGTGTACTAACCACATTTCTCCCTTTTCCCCAACATTTATGATTCCGGTCAATTAAGGGATTTTTGATACGATATTAAAGAAGGCTTGGATCTCGTATTATTCCAAGTAGGGTAGGTCCTCAATTTCCGAGAAAGATGCCACTATCTACCTAATAGAATTGTTTTTAGTTAAACACTTCTATGGTCCATTTTTTCCTTTCATTTAAGTACTAAACGTTGTATGACCTATATGTCGTCTTGTCTCGTTGATGTATGGGCTAGACCCAATTAGATATACTCTTAATAGATGGTTATGAGATGATAAAACTTTAACGACTATCTTATGTTTTATACACATCTATGTTCTATATAAGTAGAAGACTAAGTAATCTTCCTATACGAACGGTCTATGTATACACGATATCTATATATTGGGTGTATATAGAGGTCTATGTAAACCTAATTGTAGTAATACTAAAAAGTTATAAATTTTTTGCTAAATTTAACCTATGAATGTAATGCTGTAAGCTAAGAGGCTAGTCTTAGTCCTGAAAGAGGACGAAGACAACGATTACGTCTAGGGGGTATTCCCTGATTTAAAAAACCTGGTATCAGGGTATGAGGTTAAATATGTTTGAGTCGATATATATCTCAACCACTTCTACATAGGTTTATATTTATAATTGTAAAGCGCACCACACTTATTTATAAGAATCTATAAGATGCTTAGGAAACTCTCACTTTTTTGGAAGTCTATATTGTGCCTTTGGATTGTTGCATCAATGTTCTTTTGCATTTAATCCTTTAATTTTGATTATAAGGAATGAATACTCAAAGGAATGCGACACGAAGACTTGAAGAAGAGATTGCAAATAAGTGAGTTCCTCACCGTGGTGATCAAGTTCCTCTTCTTGAGGAAAATGTGAATGATGACGAAGCCTCGGTGAATCCTCCTCTTTTGATGGATGAGAACATAAGGGCTGCTCTCTTCCAAATGGCCTAAGCCATTACTACACAAGCACAAGCTACCACTACTCAAGACAAATCTTATGACTGCCCAAGCTAATCGGGAGGTTGTGTCCCAGGCAAACCAACAATTTGCTACTATGGCCTCTCATCTAAGGGACTTCACTAGGATGAATCCTCGTACATTGTATAGGTGAAAGGTTGAAGAAGACCCCCTATGATTTCATTAATGAAATCTACAAGACCTCGTGTCCATATATAGTCGTCCTATAAAATACCCAAAAGACCCTTAACTTAAATGGATGTTTTATGAAGTTAGATTACCAAAAATATGATTTTAATGAACCTATAAAGAGGTTGCGCGTCGCGGGGCCAATTCCCATTATTTTTCTGAATTTTTAATTTGAGACAGTGAGGTGCGTGTCAGCCTGGCGTTGGAGGCTTCCTGTCAATTCCTGAGGTAGTGGCCTTCGTGCTTCCTGTTCATCGTGCACCATCCCTCTAATTGTGCCTGTTTGCATGCTGCTAGGCAGCCAGCTCACCATGTTTGGGTCCTCTTCAAGGACCCTTTGGGTGGTCTTTAGGGT
Source organism: Solanum pennellii (assembly GCF_001406875.1). Lineage (NCBI taxonomy): Eukaryota > Viridiplantae > Streptophyta > Magnoliopsida > Solanales > Solanaceae > Solanum > Solanum pennellii. The sequence continues at coordinate 38,011,605 of NC_028640.1, forward strand.
GTCATTACTTGACGTTTGGACCCTTTGTACTACATATTACCTATCCAAGGTCTCTTTAAAAATTTTGGACTTCATTTGGCACCTCGAAACCTTCGCCAAACATAGGGACGTCAACTTGTTCAAATTAGCTACTTTCTGGACATCACGGTCTTTCTTTGTCATTTTGGCTCTAACCATTTCCAAATGAGTTTATTACATTAATATAAGTTTTGAAATATCATTTTAAACATTGTTAATTAGATTAAGCTCTATTCTAAGTCATGACATTTCCGGAGTGTTATAGGGGTGGGCTAGCCCATATTGATAGTTCTACTGCTACTTATCCAGCACTAGTATTTGAAATAATTGGAATGTGATGGTTGTTCTAGTTAGATACACTATTGGCCAAAAGTTTAATAGCTCTCTGAAGATCTACATTTGAAACCTCAGGTTGTGGGACTAGAGGGACTACACTACTGTTGCTCGCAATGACATTCCTTATCTAAGGTCTACCAGGAGGCAATATTTCAAATGCATAACATCGAGTTAGAAAGGAGATCATACCCACAAATGATAAAAATAACAAAAAATGAAGTTTTTCCTTAAACACTTTGTATCCCCCCCCCAAATAGGTTTGGCGCACTTCATACTCATGAAAGGGACTTTACTTAGTGCAACTTTTCAGACACCTCAAGAATCATAAACCTGGCGCTGATGCCAAGTTATTCACACCCCGAGGCTACCCCTTTGACATAAACACGGGACATGGTATTACGAGTGACCCTAAGCTAACCCTGAATTGACATATTTTCAGCATTCTACAATTTTATGAATTAAAGAGATACTCAGTAGAAGCTGAAAATGATATTGCTAATTGTGTAAAGTACCCAAAGATGTTGTGAATACATAAATATTAAAATCAGTTTTAGAGATACTGAAATATAACTAAAAACACCAAAGAGGAATTTGTCTATGTCTGAAACAAATCTCTAACTAACTATATATGCTTGGACATTCCTCAAGTTAACTATACCAAAAATTGAACTTATAATGACAGAATAAATGTAAAAGAACATGTCTATCGTCGTCGAAGAATGCAGACACACCACTGATACTACTGACTAAGGATCGGGAACGTATATGAATGTGATCTTAATGCTGAGCACATGAACCTATATCATGAAAGGATGTAGCATAGAGTATGCGTTACTACTTGAAGGGCATTGAACATGTAGGATAGGAGAAAAGTGAACAAAGAATGCTGAGCAATGATATAATCTTAACATGATGAAGATTCAAAAATCTATTGAATATGAACTAAACTTAATGCGATGACTAAGTACATAACATACTAAAAGTGAACACTGAAATTTAACTGGGAAACTATTCAATTTTACTAGAATATGACTGTGAAAGCTACTATTAACCCACATAAAATAACCTTAGCTAACCGTGCAGTCCACAATGATTATACGCTCCATCTACGAACCTAATGGGTCAAAGGAGCCACTAGTGAATTCCCACATACATGCTAAAGAATTTCACGGAGAATTCATACAATTTTGAGGATGTAATTGGAGATAACTTGATGCATTCTTGGAGAGGATTTGGTTTTCTTCTTTCTCCTTTTTTATTTCTATTTGGATGAAATTTGAAGAATAAATTCACAAGGGTTGGTTCAGATTTCGTTACAATGCTTAAAACAACAAAAAAGATGTTGTTTAGGGTTTAAACGACGTAGTTTAGGTGCACAACGCATAAAGAAAAGATCAAAATTTACCCAATTTATAAACTTACGAGGCCACCGATGGTTCAAATTTAACGGACCATAGATAAACTGATGGTCCATCTTGGAAGTGCATTGGTTTCTTTTTGAGGGCTGAGTTGAGGTTCCCGATCTGTGGACTTGGATCACAACACGTGGTTTGACCTGTGGTCTCGGGGTACAGCTGTGGGTCTTGCCTTTTCAGATATTTTCTTGGAAGGCCGCAAGTGGCCAACCACGGTACCAAATATGGTTTGGGATCAACCAACAGTCTATGGGTGATTGTGTTGGTTGCACCAGCGACTTTTGAACCAATTATGAACGACAACATCACCCTCATAAGATTCTACTAAACGAAAAACTATACGATCTAGTCTATGAACATTATGAATCAATTATTTCTTACATTCTTAATCATGTGAAACACTATTCATCGAGAACCGTCTTAAGGCATCATCCACTACATTGGTTTTGTACACGTAATAAAGGACACTCATATCATAGTCCTTAAAGAGTTCTTGACAACTTCTTTCGTGAAAATTTAGATATTTTTTCATGATTAATCATTGCAAAATTTTGAGGTCAGTAAATACGTCAACATGAACACCGTACAAATAATACCTCTAAATGTTTAAGGCAAAAACAACTTTTGCTCGGTCCAAATAATGGGTAGGATAATTCTTTTCATCAATCTTAAGTTTTATGGAAGCATAAGCAATAAATTTATTATTTTTTATAAGAACACATCCTCATTAAAATTTTGAAGCATTAGAGTAATTAACGAACCTAGTGGACCCTTCTAGTAAAGTCAATACCAAAGCAGAGGTAAGTCTATCTTTAAATTCTTGATAAATCATACAGTACCATTTCAACCTTAAGAACTTAACATTTTTTGGGTCAACATAGTCAGTGGAGAGGTAATCGAACAAAACCCTTCAACAAACCTTCTAAAATATATGTATGTCTACGCCAACTCTTAACTGCATGTATCTTCTTAAGATCTACATTAATACCCTTACCAGAAACAATATGACTAAGTAAGACCAAGAATTTGAACAAAAACTCACAGTTTCAAGATTTTTCAAATAGTTGATGATCCTTGTTGAGTTGAAAAATAAGATCGAATGATCATCATGCTCATCCTCAGTCTATGAGTAAATAAATATATCATCGATAAACACAATTACAAACATATAAATACATTATCTAAATATTTTATTCCTCATATCCATGAATACGAATGTAGAATTAGTCAAACCAAATAACAAGACCAAGAATTCATAATGACCATACCAGTTTTTAAAACCTTTCTCTAGATGTAATATTCTTTCACCCTGAATTGGTGATAACCCGATAAGGGGTCAATCTAAGAGAATAAATTTAAACCCTGGAGTTGGTAAGAAAATCATTAATCCTTGAATGATGATACTTATTTTAATCGTAACCTTGTTTAATTTTTTGTATTCAATGCACATGCAAAGTGAACCATCATTATTACAAAAAAGAAAAAGAAAAATAGGGAATCCTATGGAGAGATACATGGTCGGATGAAATCCCTATTCAACAAATTTTAAATTTCTATTTCAATTCCTTAAGTTTACAAGAGCCATACTGTAAGGGGGAATATAGATAGGTTCTGTATCAGGGAGAATTTAAAAATTAATGTAAATTTACGTTAAGGGAGGAATACCATGTACAACATCCGAAAACACTTCCAGATACTCATTTAAAATATGACTGACTCAACAATAGGTGTCTCAAAATTTGAATCTGTAACCCAAAGAAAATGATATAAGCAACCTTTAGAAATAATTTTTTCGAGCTTTGTAATAAAAAACAAATGTACTCTTAGAAATGGAATTTCCCACATTCCGCTCTACGAAGGACTCTTGAAACTTGAACTTAAAAACTAGGGTTTTACAATCACTAGAAGGATAGCAGGAATGGAGAGATTTCATTCCATGAATAACATAAAAATGTAACATATTAATCTCTACAAGATCAACATATGTGAATTTATAGGATAAGGCTACGAGTAAGTTTCTGTAGACTCTTATAGGATAAGGGTACGAGTAAGTTTCTGTAGACTCTCTTATCCACAATAGATTAACTAATAGTAGTAGAGACAAAAAAAAATTCTATTAACACATCCAAACAAAACATCAAATCTCCTAGCAACCTATGGTGTTACAAACGACAAAATAGAAACATTGTATAGAAAAACATAAACATCAACATGAAATAATTTGAGCATATCGGATCAAATAGGGATAAACCCTTATGGTCATGACGAGTTTGAAGTGTGTAGATTCAGTTTCACTTTAAAGCACCTAAACTAAAACTACTAAATGAAGTAAGCCTACTATTTATACCCTTTTTTACTTTTGATGGGCAATATCGCAAGCGATGACCACTTTTACCACAACCAAAACAATTATATGTACCTATCAAATATTTTCCAAAATCACTTTTGACAAACTTTTGACATGCCTGAATCAAAGATCTATTTCCATCAAGATTTTCTGCTTGAGTCATAGGGTTAGACACCATATGTCTGTTTATTTAGAAGCCAAAATATTGGAGGAAACATGATCCGAAACCTTTGGTGAAATATAGAACGACCATGTCTTTAAGACCTCAAATGTATTTAACCCCATGACACGTCTTTGACCTCTTTGCCTCCCAAGACCTTTCTTTAAGATTCTACTCTTCAATCTAATGAGCAGGAATAGATAGAAAAAAAATATCTATTTCATTAATGAAATATCAGCGTGACATTTTGTAACTACTATTTTGTACTTCCCCAAAACATACTTGTTCATTTATGCCCTAGAATTTGCAGCCAAAGAAGGAGCATACTTTTACAATTGGTGAATTGAAAAGCATATTTGTAACACCCTGGAAATTCATTGACCTAAACTAGATCCTCACATATTGAATAACATTTTAAATGGAGTTTCAAGACCTAGGCTGATATAATAAACTTGATTTAGAAATAAAACAACCTAAACGTCAAGGGACGATCATGATGTCCAGAAACTAGTGAAAATGAACTAGTAGACGTCCTTAGGTATTATGAATGTTGGGGAGTATTGGATGAAATCTAAAAATTGTTAAAATATTTTAAACAGATAAAATTATGTATATAGGGTTAAAACGCCTAGGTACGACCCCCTAAGGGCAAACCTAGAGGTCCTTGAGCAGGACCCAAAGATTGTCCAAAAAGCTACCTAGGGCAGCACACTCTTTCACTTGCATGAAAACAGTCTGCATCGTGGAGATGGCTAACCAAGGACCCAAATTCCTTTTTCGCATCGTGGACACGTCACATACTCTATTGTCTCAAAAAATTAATTTTGCAAATCATGTGGCAACAGCTATGCTAAATGGAGGTGTTTTGGGAAGAAAATTCTGAAATTTAAATTCATGTTTGACTGCACTAAAAAGTCAAATTAAGTGAGGGTATTTTGGGTATTTTAGAGAAGGTTATCTATTTTTAAATCAGTTTTTCAACATCCTCTCAAATGAAATCTCCATGTCAAAAACCTAAAAGCTCTCCTGTCTCTCTACATTCTCTATCTACTCAACCTCTATTGAAAAAGCTTTGAAGCTTGAAAAAGAAGACCACATTCCCAAGTTTTCTACTCAAATTGGTAGCTAATGTCTTGGTTAAGGTATGATTTATCTAACTCTTAGGATTTCATTCCCAAAGTGGTCATTTCAATGAGATTTTAAAACATCCCCAAACTAGGGTTTTTCTATATAGATGGCTCTTCTTCGAAAAACAAAATTAAGTAACAATTGTTATAAATTATGGTCAAGTAATGTTATTTATATATATATTTATGGTTAATTCTTTTTATTAACTGATGATTCCTATAAATATGTTGATTGAATACGTTGATGTTTATTATGTATTTGCTTCTTCAATTACCTTGTTTTATGTCCTGATTATTCATTAATTGGTAACTGAAGTATGAAGTCTCATGAAAGGGCAAGAAGGTATGATGGTGGTTCTTTCCTGAACTCAATTATGTAAGATGAATTACTTGTGTAGAATGATATGATAGCTAATATGTTTTTCTGGTATTGATGACAATGTTCCCTGATCCTTAACACTATACTCTTAAATTAGCTATGAAGTATGAATGTTTGTTATGTTAGGTTGGTTATACGATTGAAAGGTTGTTCTCATCATTATAATAAATGGTTAAAGTAAAAGGCATACTCATTACAAGTGTGCCTAGAGTAAAAGGGTTGTTCTCACTTATCATCACTTATGAACTATTATAGAAAGAAGTTTACATAAGTTTTAGTAAAGAGTAATTTTATATTAGGTGATAACTAAAGATAATTAATAAAGGGAATATAGTTTTAGCACCGAAATAATATGTAAATGATGTGGGGGTCTCACGTTAATTAATTTCATCTCCCCACATGTGTCTCATCACATTTAGTAAGTCCGAATTTTCAATATATGTGTTATATGATAAGATGGAAACCCCCACATTTACGAAGTTAGGGTTTGTAATAACAATCTCCTTTACCCTAAACAATGTGCCCACATATTACTCTAGCTTAGCAGATCCACCTAGATAGATCTGTACGAAAGGTTACAACTCAGGCAAGTGTTAACCCTCTCTTTTTTCAGTGTGAGAGTAGAACACTATATTCCATGTAGCTGACATGGACTAATGTCGGTTATTACAACCCCTATTGCTAGCGTAAAAGTAAAGCAATAAAGTAAATGTCTGAATTCTCATTAGGGCTTTTGTTTAGGGGTTTCATACATTGTGTGAGGGAGGGTATGTTCATACAAATTGTACTTGTGGGATCCTAAGGGATAGTTTAGTAGTGTTCCTTTATGATTATGTTAATAATGACTTGCATATGTTAAGCTACATATGAACCTTATGTATAAAATAAGTTATGATAATATTATGTTATGATAAAGTACAATAATATGAAGGTATCTATGAAGTGGGTCGTTCAATTGGATACATAACTTTGGGTTGGTTATAGGGTTCTATTCTTTGCATTGCAAAAGTATTTGTTGGGTTGTCCACATGTTGGGTGTATATCATATGCTTACTTTATGTGTGTATTGCATTTACTTGTTAAAGAGCATATTTTGTCTAAAGTGTACTTATTTTTAAATGCATTGATGATTTTTATGTATAGGAGACATACTTAGTATGTGTGATGTACCAAACCATATTTTCTTCCTATTTTCCCAAACAAAGAAGGTTAGGTCCATTGAGGAATCAAGGTCACCTGTAAAGGATACTTGGCAGTTCCTTCTCCAAGTTAGAGAGTCCTCATGTTCGAGGATCAAGCCCCATATACGAGCTCTCAAGTTTTGTTATGTTTTAAAGAAAATATTGTAATGTCAAATTCAAGATGTTCTCATTGTTGTATGGGCTAAGTCCCAATTTTTGATATTCCTATTGTTAATCGTGTGAAGTGATAAGTTTATATTCTATTTTAATATATGAAGTGAAGTTGAACATCAACACTAAAAGTTTACACTTTTTCACATTTTTAATCTATGATATATGCTATGATGAATGTTAAAGGCTCTTCTTTGTCCACTTCGAGGACGAAGACGCCGATAACGTCTAGAGGGTTCTCCCAGTCATTGAAAACTTTATATTTGTTGATAAGATTCGCAATGATGTAGGATTGATGTCACAATATACCACATCAATTAGAGTCTTGTTCATGGGTATGAAGGGCACCACACTTATGATAGATAGGCTATAAGATGCTTAGGAACTTTTACTCTTTTGTTATTCCTTGGTCGTGCCTAATAGTCTTAACTATATCAGTCCTTTTCTTGTAATACTATTCTTGTGATTACAGACAATAAATAAAAGAAGGAAAAATGCTCGAAAGGCCGAAGAGGAGAACGTGAATGAGGAATTTCCCCCCATAGCTCCTCAACACCATCAAATTCTTATTGAAGAAGGGGCAGCTATTCATATCTTGATTCAAGTGTTAGCCAGTTAAGTTTCTAAGGATACTACGGTATAAGTGAACCCCAATAAGGATTAGGAATTTCACGAGAATGAACCCCCTACTTTCTTTGACTTCAATAAGGAGGAGGACGTGCAAAGGTTAATTGATAAAGATTTCAAGGTACTAGAGACTATGGTTGTGACTTCTCAAGAAAAGTGTAACTAGAAGCCTATCAACTCAAAGATGTGGATCACGTTTTATATGGACAATGGAAGGAGAAGTGACCCGTTAGGGAATTTCCAGTTACATGGGATTCATTCAAGACGACTTTCCTTGATAGGTTCTTCCCCTTGAAATTGAGGGAAAGGAAAATGCAAGAATTCATCAACCTTCATGAAAGGATTATGAGTGTGAAGAAGTATAGCCGCAAGTTCACTCAACTATCAAAATATGTTCTTACTATGGTGGCGTATTGTAGGGCTAAGATAAAAAAATTTATCATGGGTAAATCCGACCTTGTTGTTAATGAATGTAGGTCGGCTATATTGATTCGCATCATGGACATCTCTCGTCTCATGGTTCATGCCGAACAAATTGAGGAGCAAAAGCTTAAGAAAGTTTGTTGGGAATTGAAAAGGACAAGGGTAGAAGATGGAACCACTTCCAAGATTAGATTTGAGGTACAACATAAGCTAAGGTTGAAGAAGAGGTTTGCAAACCAAGGTTCTCCTAACACTCCAAGGGGCAAAAAAGGTAAAACGGCTACCCCCCATGTCTCAAGAGGGGAAAGGTGGTGGTCCTTATGCTAGGGATCCTATTTGTGCTATGTGGTAGAAAACATGAAGTCAAGTGTCTAGTTGTACGGGTGATATCTATGGTAGTGTTAAGAGAGCCCACGTTAAGGGAGACTACCCTATGATGAAGGCTCAAGGAAAGGAAAATGCTCAAACACAAGCAAGTTCTCCCAATCTCGTTGCTCCTTAGAAGAATCACTTCTATGTACTCCAATCTCAAGGTGAACAAGAGATATCTACAGATATATTACCAGTATGTTTCATCTATTTTCAATTACCATTTATGCATTGTTGGATCCCCTTGCCACTTTGTCTTTTTTAACCCCTCTAATGGTGATGAAATTTTATATGCTTCCCGACGTCTTCGATGAACCCTTTCTGGTTTCTACCCATATAGGTGATTTCGTGGTTTCTAAAAGAGTCTATAAGGGTTGTACCATTTAATTACCCAATAAGGTCACATTGGTTTATTTGGTCGAACATTACATGATGGACTTAAATATGATTTTGGAGATTGATTAGCCACATCCTGGTTTTACTTCCACGAATTGTATAACCCAAGTAGTAAAGTTTCAATTTCCTAACGAACCCATTTTGCAATGAAAGGGGGAAAACATAGCTCCAAGAGTTGACTAATTTTATGTTTTAAATCTTGTAAGATGATTTCTAAGGGATTTCTCATTCATTTTGTGAGAGTCGAGTATCTTGAGTCTAAGGCTCCTCCATTAAGGTCGGTCCCCATAATCAAGGATTTTTGCTGAAGTCTTTCCCGATGACTTACCCTGAATCCCTCATGAACGAGAAATAGATTTCAGTATTGACATATTACCAAATACATAATCCATCTCAATCCCTCCTTACCGAATGTCCCCGACGAAGTAGAAGGAATTCAAGTCTCAACTTAAGGATTTGATAGATAAGGGTTTTATTTAACCAAATATTTTTTCATGGGGTGCTCCGGTGTTATTTGTGAAAAAGAAAGATTTTTCTCTTCGAATATGTATTGAATACCTTCAATTGAAAAAGTTCACTATTGAGAATAAGTACCCACTCGCTTGGATTGACACCTTTTTATCATCTCTATGGAGATAGCTACTTTCTAAAAATTGACTTGCCAACTTAAGCTCAAAGGTGTTGATATTCCAAAGACGGCTTTCTGCAATAGATATGGTCATTTTGAATTCTTATGTATGTCTTTTGGTCTTACAAATGCCCAGGCCGCTTTCATGGAGATCATGAATTGAGTTTTTAGGAGCTATGTTGATTTGTTTATGATTGTCTTCATTGACGAAATCTTTGTGTACACTAAGAATGAGAATGATCATATGAACCATTTGAGGATAGTTTTGCAAGTCCTCAAGGACAACCAACTCTTTGCCATATTTAGTAAATTTGAATTTCGATTGAGGTCGGTTGCGTTACTTGATAACGTAGTCTCAAGTGAAGGTGTTGAGGTAGACCCTAGAAAGATGGATGTGGTCAAGAATTGTCCTAGACCATTGAGCCCTAAGGACATCTGAAGCATTTTGGGTTTAGACGTATACTGTAAGAGGTTTATTTAGGGATTTTCCTTTAATGCATAACCATTGACGGACTTGACCCAAAAGAAGTCCAACTTCGACTGGTCGGAATCATTTGAAAAGAGGTTACATTTGTTGAAAGATAAGCTTATCTATGCTTTAACTTTGACCTTATCGAAGGTACCGAAGGGTTTTTTGTGTGTTGTGACGCTTCTCGAGTAGTATTGGGTTGTTTCCTCATTCAACATGGTAAGGTGATACCATATGTCTCAAGACAAATCTAATGTAGGTGACCCGGTGTCTATTCTCCCATAAGAAAATTTTAGTGGTGAATGCGAACCTTTCTTATGAAGAGGTTCCACTTGAGATATTAGATCTTCAAGTCATGAAATTGAGGAATAAAGAGGTTTCCTCCATAAAAGTCCTACAGAGAAACCATCTAGTTGATGGTGCAACATAGGAGGCCGAGGCCGACATGATGTCCCATTATCCTCATCTCTTTCCTCTTACTCCTAGAAAAAGTTGAGGTTAGCAGTTCCTCCTAATTTAATATAAATTGAGAGTCATATGTGTTGGTGACCATGATACGAATTTCTTGTATGTGCATATCCTTGTAGTAATTCATGCTTAAAAAGAGTTTTATGAAAAATGTCCTTATGGTTAACTTGCACTTATGTGTACTATGCTATATTGTCTTCATGGGAATTATGTTGTTCATACTTGGTGTTTCTTTGAAAAGAAACAAGCATGTAAACTCTTTAAAATATTCATATTGAGCTCATATTTGTAATGGGAAAGGTAAGTTCCTCCTTATGTGATATGAAAGGCTGAGCTCTTATGTGTCATGAACTGTTGATAAACTTCCTATGTTTTAATGCTATGATTATGTGGTCAAAGGAGTTAAGAATTCCTCTGATGAGCTGTGATTCATTATGATATTGTTTTTATTGGGCTGCTAGTATTCAGTCTCTTTCTTATCACTATAAGAGGTTTAAGGTGTCACTCGGGAACGAATGTTCCTAAGGAGGGAAATTGTAGCACCCCTGAAGTTCAATGACCTAAAATAGAGCCACACATATTTAATAATGTTTAGAATGGTGTTACTAGACCTATGATAATATAACAAACTTGATTTAGAAATATTAGAACCTAAACGTTAAGGGACGACCACGACGTTCGTAAAATAGTGAAATTAAAACAGTGTATGTCCGTAGGTCTTGTGAAGGATTTGGAGTGGTTCATGAAGTCTAAAGCATGTACAAATACTTTAAATAGCCAAAATTTTGTATATACGGTCAAAACAGCAAGGTCCGATCCCCAAAGGGCCACTCTACAGGTCCTTGAGGAGGACCCAAAGTTTGTCGAACAAGCTGCCTAAAGCAGCAGGCCGTTTCACTTGCATGAAACCAGTTCGCGTCACGGATGTTGTTTGCCAAGGACTAAAATTCTTGGTCCGTGTCGCGAACTTATGTCGCAAAAAAATAATTTCGCAGATCATGTCGGAACATCTCCATAACGCCGACTTGGTTCTCAACGAAAATTCTAAAATTTGAAATGAAGTTTCACTTCACTAAAAGGTCAAATTATGTTAGTGGTTTTTTGGGTATTTTGCGGGAGGTTTACATGTTGAATTTAAATCAATTTTTCACCACAATTTACAACTAAAATATAATCTCCAAATAAAACACCTAAAAGTTGTCCCTTCTCTCTCCTTTCTGTTAGTACTTAACCACCATTGAAGCATCTTTGAAGCTTGATGAAGAAGTCCAAAATCCCAAGTTTTCTACTCAAATTGGTGGATAATGTCTTGGTTAAGGTATGGTTTATTTAACTATTGATATTCCTTTCTTCCAGAGGTCCTTTAAAGGGGATTTTCAAACTTCCCCAAAATAGGGTTTTTTCTCGACAAGCTGGTCTTTTATGAAAAATTTAATTAAGTAACAATCGTGATGAATTATTGTCAATTACTATTTCTTAAGTATATATTGATTGTTAATTCTTGTTATTCACTTAAGATCCGCATGGACCATGTGTTTCCCCAATTTGATGAAAACATTGAATTGATATGTTTAATTGTGAAGATGATGAATATGTTGATTGACTACATTGATGTTAATTATGTAATTTCTTCTTGATTTAAGTTGTTTTATGCATTGATTATGCATTCTTTGGTAATTGAAGTATCGAGTCCTACGAAAGGCAAGACGACATGAAGGTGGTTCTTTGTTGAACTTAATTATGTAAAGATGAATTACTTGTATAGTAATGATATGATAGCTAATATGTTGTTGTGGTGTTAATGATAAAGTTCCCTCATCCTTAACCCTTTTACTCTTGAATTAGCTCTGAAGTATGAATGTATGTTATTTTAGGTTGGTTATAAGATTGAAAGGTACTTCTCATGATTAAAATGAATGGTTAAAGTGAAAGGTTTACTCACTTTCTAGTATATCAAAACTGAAAGTATTGTCCTTACTTATGATCACCTATGAGATATTATTACATAAGGGTCTAGTAAAGGCTAATGTGAACTTATGTGATGACTAAATATGATTACTTAAGGAAATATATTCGAAGAACCAAAAGGGCATGCAAATAAGATGGGGGTCTCACGCTTTGTATGTCCGGCTTACCACATGGGTCTCCTCACGTTTATAACGTCCATATTCCCAATATATGTGTTATATTATGAGATGGAAACCCCCATGTTTAGCAAGTTAGGGTTTCTAGTAACAATACCCTTGACCCTTAACTATGTTCCCACAGAGGATTCTATCTTTGTGTTTCCAGCTAGATAGCTACGTACGAAAGATTACACCTTAGTCAAGTGGTAACCCTTTCTTTTCAGTGTGGGGGTAGAACACCGGATTCCATGTAGATAACATGGTCTAATTTCGGTTATTGCAACCTCTTTCCCTAGTGTAAAAGTGAAGAAATAATGTAAATGTGTGAATTCTTATGAGGGCCTTTCATATTCTATTCTTTGCATTGCACAAGTATTGATTGGGTTGTCTACATGTTGGGTTTATATCATGTTTGGTTAGCTTATGATTCTTACTTTACGTGTATATTGTATTTACTTGTTAAAGAGCATGTTTTGACTAAAATTTCCTCTTTTTACATGCATTGATGATTTTTATGCATATGAGCCATACTTAGTAAGTGTGATGTACTAACCCATATTTTACAATGTAGGCTCGGGCTATTCAGGAATTCAGATCGCTGGTCAAGGATATTTGGAACTTTCTTCTCCAAGTTTGTGAGTCCTTATGTTCGAGGACGAAGCACCATATTCTAGCTCTCTAGTTTAGTTATGTTTTAGAGAAAACATTGTAATGTCTAATTCAAGATGTTCTCATTGATGTATGAGTTAAGTCCCAATTTTCTATATTCCTATATTTAGATGGTGTGAAGTGCCAAGTTTACATTCTATTCTCATACGTGAAGTGAAGCTGAATTTCAAAAGTAAACGTTATTTTTTTTCATTTTTATTTTATGATACATGCTATGATGAATGCTAACGTCTTGTCTAAGTCCACTTTGAGGACGAAGATGCTGATAACGTATAGGGGGTGCTCCCTGGTTGTTACAATATTCTTTGACACTCATATTTACTTGATAAAGGTTAATAAACGAAGTAACTTTTCTTCCCTCATTTCAAAGGGAAATAACATATGAAGAATAAATACCTTAGAGTTCTTTGATCAAGAAGATTCGCATCAACAACCCTATCTTCCTTAAATTAATAGAACAAAACTCGAGCAACACTGTTAAGTTTATAAGTTTCCAATTCTTCCTTTTCCACCAACGTCACTCTTATTATAATCAAAACCTTATAACCCTCATAATCATCTCTTGAGGATCTTGATCAAACATGGATCAGTGAAAATCATGGAGGTTCATCCTAGTGAAGTTCCTCAATGTAGGAACCATCGTACTCAGATTTGTGTTAACAAGAGCACTAGCCTATCTATTGTATTTATTCATCATAGTTTGAGCTAACACTTGACCCAACACGTATAACGTTACTCAGAACTCTGCAATGGTTACATATTCAGCCAAAGGATCGTTCAATACTTGAGGAACTTATTATTCCACAGTCTCATTCATATTTCTTCAAATGTATGCTCTTACATCGGCCATATCATGGAAACATCGGATAAGTATTAGGAGAAAGACATATATATTTAAACTATATCTCAAAAATTATATAGATTAAAGGAGTGAAATTTCTGAAACGTCTTATAACTTCATATTCACAAGCGTGGCACATTTCACACTAATTAACAAGACACAACTTTAATCGGCTTGTGCGACCTCCGAGGACATTTCTAAACATTGATATGTAATTACTATGGTTTTCACGATTTAACGTATAACGTAGATGTAATATGGGGTATAGAACCCCGAAGGTCTGTACACAAGCCACTTAGAAAACATTATACAAGAAAATAGAAAGAAAGATTTCAAAGAAAAATTTTCATATTCCGAAAGCTTTTGACAACGTTTAAATATAGCATAGTCTCAAAAATTATTGGAAACATCAAACGAAGTTGGTGAGACATAATTCATACACCATATACATCATCAGAACACTAGAATTACATTAAAAAACTAAAAAAGTCTTGGTTCTTCGAACATGAGGACTCAAGAACTATTGAATTCGGTAGGATGATCACCCTATATTAATGAAGCAATGTAAAACAAGAGTGCATTAGTACATGTAATGTACAAAGTATGGAGAAATATGTATAAATAGAGATGATGAATATATAGCTTAAACATGTAATTGATGACCTAAATTTGAACATGTGGAAGCTTTAAAAAGGCAATTATTGATAATTCATAAGATATGATAAATACATTTAATATAAGTATCATAAGAAAGACTTCAAAAACATAACTTTTTTTATGGGATATTAGCTTTAGGCTACACTATGATCACAAGAGCTTTACCATGAAATCCGATATATCCCTCATATAGAGAGAAGGCGATTCTACTTTACAAAGTAGAACCCATACACATCATGTTTTGCAACATTGGATCAACAAGCTAGGTCGTTTAAGACAACCTTATGGGCGCACGTAGTTAAAGACTAGTGGTTGTGACTAAGACTACCTTTTTTGATCCTCCACTTGAAAGCCCTGTGTGTGTTATGTCTAAATCCAACACGGATTACATAAAAATCAAATATTGTTATCACACAAGAAAGGTAATTATTAATACCAAATCCACTTGTTAAATATCAAAACTTAAAATAGTTCCTAACAATAAAATCCAAGCATAGGTTCGAAAACCTTCACCAATATGTTTTCATATGTGAGAAATGATTTACACAATAATGATCATCTTTGTATTTGAGAAAATCTTTTTCACCAACAGTGACACTTTCATTTAAAAAACCCTATACTTATAAAGATCATTATCATAAGGCATGCATAATCCATTTTATTTATAATTCATAGGTTTATTAATTCTTCATAATATCATAGTTGAAAAATATAAAATCATGCATGTGTCCAAAAGATCTCAACTAAATATCATCTGATACTTTAAATCGTGCCAAAAAATATTTAAACAGCAATTTGAATCAGATTTAGATAAAATCACAAGGATACATAAGAAGATCCCTAATTTGATTAATTGTAAACCTTTGGACCCCATGGAGCAATGGACTCGTTGGGGGAATACCCACATACCTTTATACTCAAATCCCTAGATAAATGGTTAATTGATGATCTTGAAGTGAACCAAGATTCTTCTTCTTCATTAGGTTTAGAGGGAATTTAATGAGATCAAATTTTGATAAGATTTGGAGAAACAGGAGAATGAATTTGAAGTGGGTAGGTTTGTTACTTAAAATATTTATATAGGGATTAGTACGAAGGCACAAATGACATATCATAGGCTAAAAGTATTTACGAAAAAACCCTAAATAACTATAGAAATAAGTTTCAAAAATGGTTTACTGGTTAGACCTGTGGCCTATACCGGTCAACCGCAGGCCGATTCCTAGAATGAAAACCAACAAACTTTTGATGGTACCTCTCTATGGTCCATATGATTTCTAACTATCCATATAGCATAATTTTATAACTCATCTAAACCCTAAAATTTCATTAACTTTGAATAGTTTTCACCAAATATATCTATGATTCATATATGACTCGACGGACCTTACTGATCACTTATTAGATGAGGTATTGGGACTTGATTTTCAAAAAAATATTGTCCTATTCCTTGTCTATGATCCTTATAATATTTCTAAAAACTTTAGGCTGGTCTCAAATACCTTAACCAATATGAAAAATTCATGCAACCTATATCCTTTTCGAAATCTGAGGTGTTCCAAAGGAGGAAAATGTCTTTCACCTTATAGGTGCTAATGAAAAATGCTTACACATTTCTATATTCAAACATACCTACGATTCCTGATGAGTTTCTAGGCAAAAAGTATATTGATCTTCCTAAAAAAAGGAGTCTTCAGGAAATAATTAAAATTAGAGACTCTTAATATTGCAAGTTTCACTGTCGCATTATCCACTTGACAGAAAAATGCTTAATCTTAAAGGAGAAAATTCTAATCTTGGGAAGTCATAGGAAAATAATTATTTCCATGGATGAAACAATTGATAAAATCATGCTAATTTTGTGTCCAACGAAAAAAAAAGTGTTCATGGTCACAACTATACCAAACACCATGTTTTTTGTAATTCGGCAACTTCACATCCGTTGAAGTTGATTTTCAAAGACTCTTCAAGGATCATTGAAGATAGATGGCAACCCCTAAATAAAATGTAGATTATTCTTGGACTCTATTTTCTCACAAGAGATGAAGACATGGTTTTCCTAAAGGTATGAATTTCGTAGTCGAGAGAAGTGAAGAGTGATGTGGATCAACTTCAACCACAAAACAAGTCCAATCTCAAACTTAGAAAAAACAATTAATGTGTCTTTGTCATGGGAAAACCTATTACATAAATTCCTTCATGGAAAGTTTCTTTAAGATGATTAAATTTGTACAACAGATATGATTTCCATATTGACAAAACAAAGAAAGTGGAGGTGGGAATATTATGATAATAAGATGAGAACATCACTGTAATAGAAAGTCACCCATGTTTATCTGCAATTGCCTTCACAGACGATGACTCTTTATTAGTATCTAAGACATATAACATGTCTTTGCTTGTTGTCAACGATACTTTGAGAGCAATTTCTCAATTGGATATTAATATATAGATGTTTGATGGCAAATATCATGCAAAAATGGTGTCGAAAAGGCTCAAAATAATAACCAACTATGAACCGTCCAAAAGTAACCTTATGATCCAAGGTTTTAATCAAGGTAGGAACTGACCCATAAGAATGATTCACATAGAATTTTACATTAGTCACATGAAATAAAATACTCTGGTTCATGTTATGGTTTCAAAAAAATTATAGAACTTATTAATGGATATTCATGGGTGCATGAAAATAGAGTTTTGCGGTCCACTTTGCTTTTGTACATGAAGTACATGAATGAACTTAAAATAGTCAAATTGATGCAAACATTAATATTTTACGAGACTGACCCACACTCTGCAGATTTTAAAATTTTACTTAGATTCTTTTAAATCAAATTGGAGAAACATGCACTACCTAACTGAGTTGAGGTCAATTCAAAGAAAGAGGATGTCTCCAAGGCGTCTTAGAAGAAAATTGAAGAAGTCTCCATCAATCTTTCACAATTATAAGGATATATGTACACAGATTAATAATACACATCCAATTATTTGCTAAATTTCCCGTTTTCATCAAAAAGAGGGAAAATCGCTATTGGAGCAATGTACTTAACATGTTCACCCTCCAAGAAAAGAATCTAGTCAAAACCATTTTACGATAGTTTCACGACAACCATCTCTCACTTTTTGATTTTTTAAGGTAGTACCCTAATTGATATAAGATAAACATGCACTTTGATCTAAAGATCTCCACACTACTTGAAAATTTTTGTTATTACTTCTTGAGTTTACAAAAAATAGGAAAGCTCATAGATGAAGTCATACATTACAAAAATATATGATCATGTGGAGTTCTTAATGAGGTTTATAATTCAAGGAATTATGTCGCCGTCCAATGTTTGGGATTGGATTTAACTTAACAAAGAGTCTACATATTTTTTTCTTTGGAGGAAATAGTTTCCACACCCAGAAAATTAATAAAGATAAAGAATGTTGAGGACAAGAAAACACAATAATGAACTTGATTGTTGACCGCATAAAAAACTTACATCCCATGTCTCTGTATTTGAACGATTAAGATGCAGGGATGAAGATAAATATTTCAATCAGATAGAAAGGAGATGTCCTCACCTACAAATTTTGTCATTCATCTCTTGTGAATCATAAGGAATTCATAATAACAAATTATCTTGTTCGACACGGAAATAAGGTTTTTATGAAATGAATAACGACAATGACCTACATAGTACTTTTTTATTAGGTATGAATGTGAAGGTTTTTTTTATCAATTAACACCAATTATTCATTGAATCTGATAAGAAGTTAATTTTTTTCACCAACCAAACTCTAAGGACAGAAAATGAGAAACAAGAAGAAACCATCATCTCCTTCAAATTAAGTGAAAGGGAAGATTCAAACTTTGTGTAGACAACTTATCATATAACTGTAAAAGAAAATATATGCCTTTATCATTTGGATGATGATATTCAAGATCCTCCCATTTATTGGAAGATAGAGTACTATCTTGTGTAGATGAACTATAGGAATTAATTCGAGGCACTTTGGAAGATTCATGTGAAAGCTTATTTAGTGCACTACATTCTCCTCAACAAGAAATAGATTACTTTAAGCTATTGACAAAACAGAACGATGTCTTTAGTTTGTAATATATAGAAATAGCAGACTTTAGTCCTATGTTAGCTATTTATTTGTTAAGGATCAAAACTGGAGCACATCCTATAAAGAATTCACAAAACATCTTTTATTCTAAATTAATGACGTAGGTTTAAGCTGAAGTCAACAAATTTATTGAGGATAGATTTATTCAAGACGTAGAGAATCCGTCATTGATCTCAAACATTGCACCTTTAAACAAAAAGAATGGTAAAATATGTGTCTATGTGTGTTTTTGAGACTTGAGAAAAGCATGGACAAAGAAAACTTTCCGCTACAAATAATTGACCTCATTGTTGATGCTACACCTATGAATGAAGCTACGTCATTTATGTATGAATCCTCTCATATATTCAAATCACAATATCTCTAAACTATAAATATTAAACTGCTATATTAACTCTAAATAGGAATATATTGTTATAACGCAATGCCTTTAGGTCTACAAAATGTTGGTTCTACCTACCAACATGTACTGCAAGAAATATCATAACATGATTCATAAGAGGACGGAATATCACGTTCATTACTTAATAATAAAGACAAATTACACGTATAACCATATTGAAGACCTTAAAATTATCTTTGAATGGTTAAGGGAACTTGACTTCAAGATGAATCCACTAAAATGCACTTTTCGAGTTAGATTAGGAAATATCTTGTCTTCTTTATACACCACCGTGAAAATGAAGTTGATCCCACAAAACTTTAAGACATTTATAAAGTGCCCAATCCAATGAATTATACAAAATTCATAATTTACAAGGAAATTTTTGCATTCATTCGAAGGAAATTTAGCATTCATTCAAGATAATAAAACTCAAACGACCCATCAAAAAAATTACAAAGAGTAAGGAGTTGTCATCAATAAAAATACCTAATCAAAAGTCGGTGTCAAATTCCACAGAGAATGGTGTCCCGACAAAAATTCAACTAGGAATTTAGGAATGTAGACCTATTCATTCTAGCATGAAGAATGGATGAATGATTCCACTAAATTTACTAAAATGGTTTATAGTGTCATATTTCACAATAAAACTAAAATTCAAGAACTCAAGCAATTAAGAATTAATCAAGGCATACGGGGAATGAAATTGATGTTACATATGGGAAATTGTGTTTCTCAATAGGGCTAAGTAATCAGGTGTAGGCTGGGTAATCTTCAATGAAACTTGTCTTATTTCAATGTCATAGTACGAATTCATAGAATCCATATAGGTCTCATCTATATGAATAACAAATTAACCTATTACCTTATGTAATATCGCTTTCGAACAAATTTGGGAAAATAGATATATATATCGTAATCTATCTTCCGATAAAACAATGAAAATCAAACAGTAATTGCATGCATTAAACTAATTAACAACTCCAATTTATTTATCTTGAGCATTAATTGAAGATCTAGAATAGGATTAATTTTGCAAACTTAGTAGATGAATTAACATCATTCTAATCAACCTAAATCAATGACTAAACAACAACAAAACAGAGTAAAACACATTTCCCACTATATTAAATCAACACATTTTATTTAATTTAATACAGTAAATCAACACACCACACCATAATTGAACCCACTAGAATCGGGGTTTTAGCCATTCATCAAAAACAGCAAAGTGATTATACCAATTTTGATCGCATTCATGGATGTGATGAAATTAAGAACTATAATCAACATCCAATTTGATTTCACAATTAATGATATTTTTCCAAGGTAAAATGTCTCATATAAAAAATCTCAAAAACTCTATAAAACCAACATAACTCTAACAAATAAAGCACTGCTTATTTTCTCTCCTTTGGGATATTTCTAATTTCCAAAACATTGGACAAAAAATCACTATGTTATCCATTTGGTAACATTAGTCGGTCTCATCAAACATATTTGGCAGATCACCATCGTTTCCTTAGATTCCTTTTCTTGTGCTTCAAGTTTCAGATGTTTGAACCTATGTTGGTAAACTCGTTTGAGTCTGTCTTTCAGTGAATCATTGATTACAATCTCTTTTAACCTTTTAAGCCTTCATTCTTCATCCAAGTCCTTTTGTTTTCTTCGTGGTCAACTTATTAGCCCTTCAAATTTGGTGAAGAGCTATTTCACTTTTACTTTACCGACATGCCTCAAATATCTTTGACCAGTGTTTTTTAGGTGAGGTTAGGTTATTTAGGCGACCCACCAGTTTTTTAGTCGATCTCAATTGGGGAGCTTATACTTCGTTCAATTCTTTTGTCTTTTCTTTCATATTTCCATCCTTGCCTTGTCGTTTAGCCTTTATTGCTGCAAATCATGAATATATTATCATAATAAGACATACTTAGGCATTAAAGACACTATTATTGAACTAGAAAGGCCTCAAATGAGTGTAAACATAGAACTCATCAGAAGTTTCATATCTATCTTGGTTGGATGATGCCAACCCATCAACCATCTAATGAAGAATGATTCCTCTTTTTACTAGGATCAATTATGTATGAATGATTTTGACAGCATCAAATAATACTTATTGCATCCACTCTTGTCATGGGAGACAATTCTTTGGGGGACCTATATACTTTACATTGCATCACAAGTCACTTGTGCTCTATTGCTTATGACAATGAAGAGAAAAAAAGGAACTAACATTGTACTTCCTAAGTCGAACTTTGATAAGTGTTGAGTTGAAGTATATGCTTGTTGAAAAAATATTCTTAGCATTATTATATGAGATAAAATTACTTAAAACCTATTTTGAAGGTTAACCATAAAGATAATTTTTTGAGTTGATCGTGTAAAGTTTCTAACAACTCAACCAATTATTTCGGGATGTCTTGTTAGATTGTCTATATTGTTCAACCAATATGATATTTCATACAAAACATAAAATTCTATAAATGGCAAGAACATGAGTTTTGTCTTATCTATAATATGTCCCAAAAAAGATAGGTGTTCCAAAATGAAGATGCATTTTTCATTTAAGAACTGTCGGCATGACCACTGTTCTTTGATAGGACTGTATGTCGAGAGGGAATTGGGGCAGGAGTTGTATTGATAACCTATAACTATTAATCTTGCAATTTTTCTCTATTTTAGATAAAACATAATCCAACAACATCGCTGAATTGTAAGATTTGATTATTGGTCTTGAAATGGCATCACATATGAATGTCCCCCACATTTTGATATTTAAGGTATGTCTATGTTGATCATCAATCACCTCTTGGGGGAGTTACAAGTTAAACAAAAGATAATTTTTCCATATCATCATGCTATTTGTTTGCTTAACAGGTTTGATCATGTGTTCTTAAACCAAGTCCTAATCAACAATAAATGGATGGTTGATGCTTTAGGTAACTTGGCAATAAAAAATTTATTTGGCGAGAACAAGTCAACTAATAAAAGGTGTGCATTTCAATGATGGGTAATTCTCATAAGTTTTAATTTTCTAAATGAAATCTATCGTAAATCCTTTCAAGTGATAGAATACAATGTTTGAGTCAATCACTAATTACCTACCTAGAACATGGAAGGTTTCAAAAATTACCTAAAAAAGAGCATAAAGAAGAGAAGGGTAGTGAATTTCATTTTATACGAGGGAATATTATTTCTTCACTGATACGAAGAACATTTCCTAAATTTTTTTGACAAACAAGAAGTTTAGTAAACAATCTAGGAAGCACATTTTGTCATTTGTAGAGCGCACCAATCATGGCCCAAGCTTCATTTCTACATCAAGAGGATTGGATACTACCGGACATCAATATTGATGGACTCTGTAGAACATTTATAAAGTTTTGAAACGTGTCAATTCCATGGCAATTACATACACCAACCTCCATAGACTCTTCATCTTACAATGAATTCATGGCCTTTTGATGCACAAAGTCTTATTTTGGGCCTCTTCAAAAATCATTAAAAATGAAGTACATTTTTGAAACAAATGACTACATCTTTAGTTGGATTGAAGTTGTGCCATTAAAAGAAGTGATGAAAGAGACTGTTGTTGACTTTATCAAGTCAAAAAAAACTTTTACGTATGCCATACAAAGATACATAATTATTGATAATGGAATGGTTTTTGACATAAGGTTAGAAATAGCTTATGCGAGACACTTATTTTGAGCAACCTAAGTCTCCAATTTTCAATGAATTCAACAATGACCTTGCTGATGTTCTTACCAAGACACTTGGTAACTTTTTGAAAAAAGTCATCGCGACGAATAAAAATGAATGACATGAGAATGTTTTTGGAACTTTATAGAAACATGGAACAACCTTTTGAAATTCTACACAAGGATTCCATTCTTTCTAGTATATGACACATTAGGCGTCCTTCCATTGGTGCACAAAGTTCCATCATCGCAAATCATAATCCAAGAAAAATATATAGTAAAGAAACACTCAATTCCATTTAGCAGAGGGGGAGGCATTGGATGAGGAAATTTTGGAGACACAACAAAAGTTGAGATGCTTTTAAGCTCGACAATTTAGATTGTTCGGCTTAGTGGTTTTAAGAGCCATAAACCTCAATGGACACATAAGTTATAAGTTCATACCGAAATGAGATGGCCCATATATTGTGGCAGAAATATATTTCGGTGGCGACTAAAAAATAATTGTTAAAGATGATCTATGCTTTGGTCCAATCAACGGAATAGCTGAAATATTTGTCCCCGTGAAAGTTGTCTCTCATAGGCTTATGATAGAAAAATTCATGTACGAGTGGCCCCTATAAGTTTAACATGTTGAGGATTACTCACCAATTTAATTAATATCAAAGACATTTCAAGACAAATATATAATATTCAACATCCATAATGAAATAGAAGAAGATCCCTAGAAAGAGTATGTTAGTGACAAAAATTTAGAATTGTTCTAGAAATGGTAGTTCTAATATAAAGTAGTTGAAGGAACATTCTCAAATAGAGTATAAAATATGCTTAGATAGATTTTTCCATAAAAATTTACAACTAAAGGTTCACCATTTAAGTTGTAACTCAGTAAGAAAAATAGAAAAATAGTAAGCAAGAGAGCAAACAACAAGTGAGTTATGAATAAGAGATAGTTGCTAAAAAGTGAGTGAAAGAAATAGTATGTGTATGAATTATAAGACAAGAGTTGGGCTTTACCTTGAAATAATAAAATTTACATGGTGAGAAACTTCTCCATATATATCCAATAAGTCTTATTATAGCCGGTGGAAAAGAAAGGTCGCAACTCAAAAGAAACAGTCGGAGGATAAAAGTCACTAGGAAGTAATCAATATTGATTTGGTATTGAGAACATGAATGCAAGAAACTATAGATCATGGAGGATGAGATGCAACATTACTTTCATTCCTATGAATTATCGATATCATCAACGGATTGGAAACTACAACATAAGAAGATGTAACAATGCTAAATTTACTCTAAAATGATAAGAAGATTAAGATGTTGTTGTCCATAAAATTACCCAACTAAGGGTCAGGGTCGAATCCCATAAAGAGTGATGTAAGGATAAGAATTCAAAGAGTAAATTAAGATGCCACTAATTTGTTGTATCATCTAAAGAAAGTGGGTGGAAAATTCCACTAAATTTAAATAAAAACCTTTTGGATTAGTGATAATAAATTAATTAAAGAAATTATGTGTAAGACAAATTAGATTGGGTGTGGGTGTTTGCATTGATATTAACTGGGGTACAATTGCTCTCCTTGTAAAGCTCAAAAACCATGGATAAGTTAGGTAATCACTAGTAATACTAGTCTTTTTTCAGTCTCATAGCATTATTTCATATAATCTTTTTTCGGTCTAATATATATTAAACAAATAAACCAAATATCTTTGTTTTGGTACTAGAATATTCTACATTTCTCATATTAAGCTAACAACCACTTCTATTTGTTTTTTTCAAGAACCAATTGGAGATCTAGAGTATGATTATGATTGCCACTTAAACCCCTTAATTATATTCATGCTAATTAATCAAATTCATGGCTGAGCAACAATAAAACAAAGCAAGGTAAAGGACCCACGTATTTTACTCAAACATCCAACCCCATAATAACACTCCTATAACTTGGCATTTTAACCACAATTCATAATCATCAACACCAACTTAATTTTAAACCCTTAATAGTCAATTACCAGGTTAACCAAAACACTAAAACTAAGATCAAAAATAAATACTCTATTTCACAATGATTAAAGAGTAAAAAAGGATAAATGGATACATATTCTCTTTCTTCAAAGTTGTTTATTCTTTCCCAAAATTTCATTTGCACCTCATTTTGCATCATTTTTCAGACTCGTCAAACTTTTTTTGTGAATCGCTACTTTATGTTTAACCTCCCACATTACTTATTTTCGACTTCAGGTGTTTGAATTCCAACAGGAGGACTAATACACCTTTCATGACAAACGAGTTACCAAATTTCACCTTATTTGCCTAGTTAAGCCTTAATTTTCCCTATGTAGTTTGTCACATTTGGCAATGAATTTGAGATCTCCATTATTAATTCGGTTGATCTCCCCTATGGACTCTCTTTCCCAAAATGTCTTGGTACTTGGACATCAATTAGTATATGTTTTGGCGAATACATACATTGTGAAAGAAGAATATTAAGATAGTGCAAACAAACGAACTAATAATGACCATCAAAGTGTTGTTCCTATTGCCGAAAATCCCTGAAATATTACTTCCCTTGAAAGTCACCAACTCTCCTCAGCTTATGAGAGTAAATTGCATGTATTCATGGAAACTATAAGTGTAATCTATCAATAACTCATCACCAGTTTAATTAATACCGATGATTTTCATGAAGAACCTAGAATATTAAAAAATTATAAAGAAATGGAAGAAGATTCCTAGTATGAGTATTCTAGAGAGAAAACTGTAGAAATATTCTAGAAATTGTAGTTATAAAATAATGTAATTTAAAGAAAAATCTATGAAAGAGTATAAAATATCCTTAGTTATGTCTTTCCATAAAAACCTAAACATAGAGTGTCACGCCCAGAGTCTACACCTTGGGCGTGGCTCACAATTACGAATTGGTGGCCCCAATGGAACCCTTGGTCTTGCTTACTTACTAAGAAGAAGACTTAACTTAAGAAGATAATTTCAAAAAAAAAACGTAAGTAGGTATAAAACATAGCAAATACTACAACTAAAGTCCCTAAATAACATTTGAAATGATAATATAAAGACAACAAAAATACTAACTATCTATGAATCCTCTAAAACAAAGAGTGTTGTCAGGATAAGACCCTCGATCATCCTAAAAATAAAAATACTGCAAGCAATTTAAAAAAGTAATCATCCGAAATGCAAGTAGGCTCACCAACTGCCTTTTAAGAGATCATTGGATCAACAGTGCTATGTGGGTTGATGTTGGTTACATGTGTCTACATCATGCCAAATGGAATTACTACATTGGATATACTAGTATGCGAGTTTGAATGCTAAAGATAACATAGGCTTGAAAAGAATCTGAAAGAAACACTTACCTTGTCTCTTCTTTAACTCTTGAATAACTTAACTCAAAATAAATCAATGAGCACATATAATCTATGGAAAGCATTAAAAATACTAATAATAAATTAGTATGTTAAAGAAAATGCAAAATCATACTCAAGTTTACTCATATAATAAACTAATATATATTTTGTATAGTTTCTCTAACCGACAATCACCCCTATCAGCCTAAGTGGTGATAAAACATGTTTCCCGCTGCAAAATCTATTCTATACTTTGCCGTCATATTGAAAACATAACTTAGTGGATCCACTGGCTTATGACAAAAGCATCATAAGAGTCATCTAAAAAGTATGATACTTTACTATTCATGATTACTACATTTTTTGTGGAGCCTTTGGTTAATGTGAACTCGCATCCCCATATCGGTACTCAATACTACTCCCAAATATACATATCTCATATGTTTTAAAACAACCTCTTTCTTTGGTTTGGGAAAATCACTCAAAATTTAACTTTAAAAGCTCATGGAATCCTTGTTCCCTTTCTTTCTCAAATGTGAAAATATCTTTTGAACTCTTTGGGAATACATAATCCCCATTTCTTCTTTGATGACTTCAATCTTTATTCCTCTCTTTACTCATCTTGAACTTTATGTATTTAAAATGATGTAAATACATTTGTAAATGACTTTTCAAAACATTATAAACTTATATTGACTTGCTCGTTAACTTCTAGACTTGACTATTACTTCTATTGACTCGTACTTCTATTTACTTTGATATTAACTTTTCTTTAAATGAATTACGGATTCAAAGTTCATGATATCATGTAAAAGGATGATTTAATAATTTTTATATGTATGTTAGAGTGTTGAAATTTACTAGTAAAGGTAGATATATTGTTACGGAACAAGTACGAAAAGGTGGGGAACAAGTGAGGAGATTTGGCGTCCATATCATTTTGTGAGGCGCGAGGCGCCATCCCCTTATAGTTCAGATAATTTGCTGGGGAGCCCAATCTTGTGCGACATGACAGAGCCCCAAGTTCAATGAACTTTTTGGGCGCTCTGGGAGGCGAAACGCCCCAGACCCCTCCCTAAAAAACTCCTAACTTTCTTCATCATTTTTCAACCTAAACCCTCTAATTTAACATGGTTCTCTAACCAAATTCTTGGAATCACTTATACCCTCAACTTATGATATATTCAACCAAATATTACACCTAGAAAGATGAATCAAAGTTCAAGAAGCATCAACAACACAACCCACAAAGTTGAAACGAATATATTCAAGAACACAAATGATTTACTCTCAAATCAAACATATTTTACTGAATTGAATCCTTATTGGCACGGTGATGAACTAACACAATTGTATGTGATCTCACATACCTTGTAGGGATCACCCCTTGATGAAATCCACAAGCTAAACTCGACGATCTTGACGAAATTTCAACGTTCTTCTCCTTTCTCCTTTTCTTTTATCTTATCTAAAAATCCTAAACTCTTTTTCCAAACACTTTAAGTGACTAAGATCAGTTTAGACTCCTAATAATTACACAAAAAGGACATAAAATAATTGGGTAATGAAAATATCATAATGCCCCTAAAAAATCCAGATCGAAATTCACATATTTTTACAACCCAATTTCCTAAGGGCATAACTCACTTATACGAATCCGGGATCGCGCAAACTTTGTAGAGTTCGAAAGATTATCCCAAGAGCTTTACAACCATAAACAGAAGTACAACTGATGCATCCCAAGCTAGGTGTTTTATCTATATGAGGCTCACCAAAACACAAAGTTTCCTAACTTAAACAAATATCCAGATTTTCATTATTTAAAAAAAACTTCCCATGCTAGGTGTTCTTAGCTTCTTCTTAGATATTTCAAATTACTAGGTGTTACAATATCTTCCCCTTGGGAATTTTTGTCCTTCAATGAGATGTCTTTTACTAGGCTAAGGGAGGTAACATCAAGTTCAAACATCCAATAACCAATCGTAAACAAACAACATGCTCACTTATAATTTATTGATTGCTTAGATGAGAATTAGTACCTTTGTATGCACTCTATAAGGATTGAAAGAAATTTTGATATCTCTTACTCATATCATTTTCGGCTTTCCAAATAACTTCCTAACAAAATTGGTTCAACTAAAGGACTTTAACCGATGCTACCTCCATCATTCTGAATTGGTGAATTTGGTGATCTAGAATCTAAATAAGATTGTCTTCATAAGACAAGCTATAGTGTATCCCAATATAATCATTTGGTATGATCAACGAAGAATCTACCATGCACTTCTTCATCATGAATATATAAAATACTTGATGAACCGCTAGTATCTCTTGTGGTTTCTCTAACTCATAAGCTACATTTACAACCCCTTTAGTTATCCTGTAACGGTACATATACTAAAGAATAAGCTTCCCCTTCTTCCGAAATATCATAATGCCATAATGGGTGAAACTTTTATATATACCCACTACAATAAAAATATGTTTTAGCGGAATTAAATATTGTCATTAATAAAGAGTGCTACTCTACCGACATTAAATAAATGTCATTAGAACCAATATCACTAAAGACTTTAGGCACATATAATAAGAGTTTCATTTTCAGCCAAAAATACATATTTATCGGAAATTAAGAAATAATTGCCGCTAATGATTCTTTTTTGTTGTAGTGATCCAATCATCTACTCAAACCCTAGCTCCCTTCTCCAAACACTAGTGTAGGATTTCAAACGACTCTATGAAATTTTCAACATCTCTTTAATCTTTTTCACCTTCTCTGTAACAACCCGCAAGTACCCCCTAGAAGAAGGGGTCAACCATGGATTGTCACAAGTCATACATGACCCTTTGGGGTCTCGTACAAGCCTTTTAACTATCGTTCATTACATAAAACATGAAAAGTAGTGCAGAATTACAACTTTTCATGACATTTAATATTAAAAGGAATTCTTTCATAAATACTAAGGAAATCTCATCGTCACAAGAAAACTTAATGAGACGCCATAATAACCTAGGGACACGACCCTTTTTACATTAAAAGAAATACATGATAAGTCTTCATAAAAAAACTAAGAAACATAGACTATGTACTCGAATACATGAGGACATACCAAGCCTTGAGAGATTAGATTCCCAAGCTTCCCCTTCGAGACTTCTCCTTGCTTCCAAAACTATAATGATAGTGTACCGAAAAGTATCGGGTTAGTACAAAACAATGTACTAAGTATGACATACGCAAAAATACGCAAAAAGGGACACTTTCGTAAAATAAGCTTCCATGCCAAACAAGTAAAATATTCATTCATGTAAGTGTAAAACAACATAATAATCATCATTTGACTCTTAGAGAAGGATTTCCATAATTTTAGCAAAATGAACCATTTTACAGTGAGCTATAAAAATGTTACAGTGTACCCTTTCAACATTACAGTGAATTCATTTTAGTCCCAAAATAGTGAATTATCTTAAATCCCAAAATAGTGAATGCCCAAAGTCAAGCCAAGAGCAAGTTAACTAATTTCCATTGGAGTTTCCCTAGCTAAGGTTATCCTAAGACACATCAAGGTAAGACATGAAGGAGACGCCCATACAATTCCTTCAATACACACCAAGGTGATCCCCAAGACTGCCATTTCTAGGATTATTCGGCTCGGGAGAACAACTCCCCACTAAATGACAAGACATTAGAAGTAAACTAAATTAAGATACACCAAGACTTCCCTTTCGGAATGCCTACTTAGTGCAATGAGTAGATGGCGTCCCATTCCACCACCTAGCCTAAATAGTACAATATATTAGAGGATATAGCTCATTCAATTCATATTAGACACACCAAGACTTCCCTGTTAGAATGCCTACTTAGTGCAATGAATAGACGGTGTCCCATTCCACCACCTTTCCTGAATAGTACATTCTTTTGGAAGACTTGGCTAACTCTAGTCATATAAGACTTACAAGGACTTACCATTAGGAATATCTACCTAGTGCAATGTATAGATAACGTCCCATTCCACCAGCCATCCTATGTATTACACTCTTTTATAAGACTTAGTACTTTCATTACTTTTGTGGGGGTTAGCTTAACTGACATACACCATGAGAACTAGACATGCAATCCCGATATTAACCCCTATCAGATGAGGGATCCTCACTTGCCTAGAGTAAGGTCATTTTCTTATCTTTTACATCCCAATAGATACACCTATGTGGGCGCATAGTTAAGGGTTTAGGAGACTGCTACTAAGTAACTCGTTATCTTCTAAAGATGAGTACTCATCTCAAGAGGTACATTGGAATGCAACATATCAACTCACTGAGTGTAATCACCCCTTCTTCATATCCTCTTGGTGCTAGGAATAACTCCCTGCAGATTCTCAACATTTTATACTATAGGTTAAGGATAATTAGTGGACACCACATATCAACTCACAAAGGGTATCCATCCTCCTATCTGTATAATAAAGCCCTTAGAAGACAATGAGTTTGCTACTAAACACTTCATATAAACTCAGAAGAATGTTCACCCAAAAACTCCCTTTTTCATTCATATTCTTTAACTTTATTAAGTCATATATTTATTTAAAGTGTGTGTTAGTATATGTACATGTGAGGACATCTTGCACATAGTATTATTTCATTTACATTGACTCATATGCATGGTTAGACCTTCATTCATCACAAAACACATTTTAACATGCTTAACATATACATTTATTTCGTTTAGGCATAATCTAATCAAAACATACAATTCAAGCTTCATAATATACATTACAGGAACCATCTTCATTATCACTTTATTTCACACATGATGCCTTCAAAGCCATACTCTAAATACATTCCAAATATATCCAAATACATCAAGTAAACACCGCAACCAAGAAGGTGGACCATACCACTCAAGGGCATTTCTTAATAAGAGTTATACAATAAATAAATCACCATTTAACAAGGATTTCACCACCTATAATAAATTCTTATAATATTTCGTAATGATATCGCCCTTCTGGAAGTATCTAAACCATAATAACAACATAATGAAACCAAAATTAAACACTACATAATAAGGTTCATTTAACACATTTAGCTAAAAGTGAGAAATATGCATAAACATGAGTTGATTAGATATTTTACACTAAAATCATGAATAAATACTAGAAGAAACATGATTGATTCATTAAAACATCTTTACATGAAGACCCATTCTTAGAATCAAAACTAGAAGAAGATAGAGTTCGAAAACCCTTTATGAAAGCTTAAAATGAAACCTTGAATGGAAGATGGTTCAAGTTTGAGTACCATACCTCAATGAGAAGGAAACTCACTAATTTTGAGGAAGAAACACTTCAAACCATCCCTCCTACCTCTTCCTTGAGTCTTAGCTCCAATGGTGACATGAGAGAGTTTGTCTTTAGAGAGAAAGTTTGAATATTTAACGTGAAGGGTATTGTCTAGATCGTAGACTCAAAAATAATATATTATAACTTAAAAACCCTAAAAATGTTATCCTAGTGTCATAAAAGATTTGGAGTTAATATACAAGACAGCCCTAGCCAATAGAGTGAAAGCGTGACAGCTTTTGCAGGACCCATTGACCGACCAAAGTAGTGGGGCATCGACTGAACGACCGCCCGTGCTGAATAGCCTTTTTTTTCACTCTGCAGCTGGAGTTTTGAGCCCCGAATCCACATCTTTACCTATGCCCCTAGACAACGGGGCGTCGTCTTGACTATGCCCCATAGGCTGCTAGGCGTCGATTGAGAAGTTATTTGGGACCTTGGGTGCTAAGTCTTGGGTCCTCTTCTATGACCCCTCGTGGGTCCTAGGTGGGATCATACACGGAAATTAAACCCCTAAAACAGTCGTGTAGGTCTTAGGAACATCCCACATCAATTTTGATTAAACCAAACACGTAAATCTCACCAAAACACATGAAGACACTCAAGCATAATCTAAGGCAAACCTTTCAAACGTCATGGATGTTCTTGAACGTTTGACCTCTAAGCTTAACCAAACTTCACATACTGCATAAAACACCACTATAAGTAATTTAAACAAAATAACTAACTCTCGAAAAAAATCATGAAGCTCTAGTTTACCTTTGTGTGCTTTTAGTGTGTTACATTCTCCCCTACTTAGAACATCATTTGTCCTCGAACGACACTAAAAACCGTTAATAACATAAAGGACTAAATTAGAAGCACAAAAAACGTTAAAACCATGATAAAGCTTTCATAGTAAATTCACTAACTAACAAGGAAAAAAATTTCACATTTTCAAAAACTTTGCAACACTGGACACTTTGCAACAACATTCACAATTGAAAATTAACGCTCATTCTTCATTTATGGAGGAACTACTTTCTCAAACATTAAACATGCTAATATACCTTTATTTGACACACATTTAATCCACAATTCATGACAATGCAATTTTTTTCCTAAAATCAAAATCTTTACAGTGAGCATCATTCTTAACACAGTGAAGAATGCTAGAGAGTCCAAAAATTCATATTTAAAGCAATTGATCAAGAAAGCATGATCATATGAAATATAAAACCATATAAACTAATCTCTTATCATCAACACAACAACCATAAGGATTTAAGACTTATCGGGACTTTCAAATATGGACTAGTTCTCTTTTCTAGCTCCCATCCCATAGGGATGATTCTTCTTTGGAAAATTGGAATCTAGAACACCTTGAGGAGCTTTATTGACCTCTTTCTCCCTTGACTTGATGCGAAGGAAGTCCATCGTCTTGTATCCATTTCTATCACGCCCCAAAAAACCATTCGTTCCAGATGTTGCTTTCCACACGAAGCATAACTAATCCTTTCAAAAGTATGGCCACCTCCTTGGGAATTTTTCGTTTGGAGCCCTATTCTTTTTCCCCATGGAAGAGTCATGGTTAAAGAATCTATTCTTATGTTTTTAGTGACTAGAATCATATGACCTAGTCCTCTAACCCTCTTGCCTTATCTCCCTAATTTTGGACTCCTCAATTTTTTGAGAGTAGACCATGAGCCTAGAAATATCCATGTCATTAAGAAGCATTGTTGTACGACACTCTTTGTTCACCAAGATGGACACTCCCATCACAAATTTGTTCATCCTATCCCTAGGGTTGGCTACCATAATTGATGCATATATGGATGGTTAAATGAATTTAAGGGATTACTCTTGCAAACTCATTCCTCCTTGATGAAGATTCATGAATTAAACAATTTTTTTCTCCATCCACTCTAGGGGAAAGAACCTATCTAGGAAATCCTCTTTAAACACCTATGAATCAATTGTATCATCTCTGAAGGGTCTCTTATCCCTCCATTCACCGCTTTTAACACCTCATACATGAAGCTTTGGGGGATCCTCATCAACCTTAGTTCAATGAGAAGTAAGAGGGTTCATCCTCATGAAATCACAAATTCTAGAAGCGGGAGTACTAGCATGAGGTTGAAGTCCACCTCATTGGTTAGGTTGGGCAAAAAAGTGCTTATTCACATCATGAGTTTGATCTGTCATGAGTAAGGTCAAAATCATTAGGGCAACCCTCAACTCCGCATTGGTCATATCCCTTTCAACAAATGACGCTTGAGGCATAGGGGGAAATTGGGTCACTTGAGGCTCTTTATGTTCCAAAGGGAATTGAGGTTCTTGAATGGAAACCTCCTCATTTTCAAAATCTAGGCCGTCTATAGGAACTTGGTCAACACATAAAGGGATCCTCTCATTAGTTGCACCTCCCTCCTCCATCAGAGCGGTTGATCTCCTCGCATTCATGTCCTATGAACACAAAGAGAAGAGGTTGAGAGATACATCTTATAGAACTCAACTCTAAGGACAGACATTATAATAATGTAGAAAGTGAAACTTCTATCATCTTATAGCCTCTTGTCCGTAGATGTGTCGCGACTTACACTAATGAACAAGACTCTACTAGACATGGCTTGTTGTGATACTTAAGACCCTAAACTATTTCCCATAACCTTATGCCCTGATACCAAGTTTGTGACGACCCGCAAGTACCCCCTAGGAGAAGGGGCGACCCTTGGATCTTAACAAGTAGTACTTTACCCTTTGGGGTCTCATACAAGCCTTTTAACTATTTTTCGTTATATAACACATGAAAAGTAGTGCATAAATAAAAAAATTTCACGAAATTTAATATAAAAAGGAATCCTTTAATGAATAAAGAAAATTTCATTGCCACAAGCCAACTTAAAGACACGACATAATATCTTTGGGACACGACCCTTTTTACATCAACAGAAATACATCATAAGTCTTAATAACTAAACTAAGAAACATGGACTATGCCCTCGAATATATGAGGACTACCAAGTCTTGAGAGAGTAGATTCCCAAGCTTCCCCTTCTAGACTTGTCCTTGCTTGCAATCCTATAATTATAGAGTATAAAAAACAATGTACTAAGTATGGCATATGAAAAAACATTCAAAAAGGGACATTTTAGTAAAATAAGATTTCATGCATATTAAGTAAAACCTTCATGAATATAGGAGTAAAATAAAATAAAAATTACTATTAAACACTTATAGAAGGATTCCAATAAATTTAGCACAAAGAACCATTTTACAGTGAAGTATCAAAATGTTACAATGAACCCTTTCAACATTACAGTGAATTCATTTTACTCCCAAATCAGTGAATTATCTTATATCCCAAAACCGTGAACTACCAAAGTCAATCCTAGAGGAAGTGAACTCATTTCCGTAGGACTTTCCCTAGCTAAGGTTACCCTAAAACCCACCAAGGTAAGACATGAAGGAGACACCCATACACTTCCATCAATACACACCTTAGTTATGCCAAATATTACCGCTTCTAGTCTTACTCGCCATAGGAGAACAAGTCCCCACTCAATGACAACGTATTAGAAGAACACTAAATAAGACACAACATGACTTTCCTGTCGGGATGCCTACATAGTGAAATGAGTAGATGGAAACCCATCCTACCACCTACCCTAAGTAGTACACACATTTAGAAGACTTCGAACATTAAATTCATATAAGACACATCAAGACATCCCTTTCAGAATACCCACATACTGCAATGAATAGATGGTGTCCCAGCGATACTTTTCTTTATTACGATGATGAAGTTGAGGAGAGATAGATGAGGGATGCAAGGAAACCACACTAACATGCATGAAGTGGTATCCAAAGAGGGGAATTTGCCTTATCTTCTACATGAGGGGACACACACTGTCCTTGGTTCAGAACTTAGAGCCAATGCTAGAACTACAAATAAGCAACACAGTTCATAGTAACAACATGTTCAAAAACAAAAACAATAAGAGGAAAAAAATGAACACTGAGCAAAACAATATGAAACAGCAATGGGAAAAAAGAACTAATGGTAACCAAAACAAAGCTTCTATGGAAAAGGATATGGGAAACAAAGCAAGTACAAGAAAGCAAGAGAAAAATCCCAATACAAAAATGAAACCTAGAAAACAAAAGAGATATGCAGATAAAAGTAGGCAAAATAGACAACAAGAGAGTAAAAATAGAGAGCCACAACAAAATGTGGAAGAAACACCAGGGCCTAGATATTCCTCCATTACAGGCTCAATATATGACACCTCCACCTCATGATACTCCTGATAAATGACAAAACTATTGTCAAGTCAATACAGTCCCACTTATTGATGAATATGAGATGAATATTTAAGAGGATGATATTGATATGGACAAAAAATCGATATCAGATCCTGATGAAGAAGATGAGACTAGTGAAGCGTTAATTAGAGCCTTCATTCCTCAAAACGATAAAAATTTGGATAATGAGATTCAACGAGTTACTTTGAACCAGGGTTATCTCAAACAGGATTCCAACATGAAAAATTTCACTTCAATAAGCAAGATGCAAGCACTATCACAACAGGCAGACCAAATACTAGATTGTTCTCTTTAAGATCATCCCATTGTTTAGTACAATCTTATGGAATTTAAGGGGGATCAATACTCAAGGAGTATTTCAATGACATGAAATGCTAAGAAAAATATATCAACTATCAGTCATTTCAATCTTGGAGCCATTCTTAGATTGTATGAAAATTCACAATTTCAAAATTCAGCTTGCCATGGATAATGCAATGAGTAATTGTAATGGTAAAATCTGGTTATTTTGGAACGGTGAAATTGATTATACCATTCATGAAGAAGACGAGCAGCAAATTACCTTTC
The DNA here is from genome assembly GCF_001406875.1 of Solanum pennellii. Taxonomy (NCBI): domain Eukaryota; kingdom Viridiplantae; phylum Streptophyta; class Magnoliopsida; order Solanales; family Solanaceae; genus Solanum; species Solanum pennellii. The sequence continues at coordinate 38,048,191 of NC_028640.1, forward strand.
TAACATGGAAGAGTTGAAAGAAGTGGTATTCTCTAAGAACCCTAATTTTGCAGCTGGTAAGGACGGTATGGATGGGTATTTTTGTAAGAAGTGTTGGAATATCATCAAACATTACCTCTTTGCTGTGATTCAAGCTTTCTTTTGTAGACAAAAGATCCCAAAATATTTCTCTCGCTCTTGTATTATCTGTTACCTAAAGTGAATAATCCCAACAAAATGTCTGAATTAGGCCTATAAGTCTAAGCAATTTCACTAGCAAGATTATCTCGAAGCTGGTAAACAAAAGACTGAGTCCTATACTACCTAATTTGATTTTTCTTAACCAATATCGTTTTGTCAAAGGAAGAAGTATTTAAGAAAATATTATGCTAGCACAAGAGATGATCCATGAGATCAAGAAACATAATATTGGAAGTAATGTTATCATAAAACTAGATATGGCAAAGGCCTATGATAGAGTATCATGGTCCTACATTTTCCTTGTTTGAGGAAGATGGTCTTTGATAAAGTGTTTAATATACAGTCTGGTGAATCATGGATAACAATTGCTACTATATTATCGTTTATGGTAAGAGGTACGGCTTCTTCCATTCAACAAGAGGATTCAAAAAAGGTGACGCCCTCTCCCCTGCCCTATTTATTTTAGGTGCAGAGTTCCTTTCAAGATCATTGAATAGATTAAATAACCACCTGGAGTACCATGATTTATTCATGGAAATGATAGGTCCCCAAGTGAATCACCTTAGTTTTGTAGATGATATTGTTCTCTTTATCTAAGGGATATGCAAAACCTTAAAGATAATTATGAAGACTCTAAAAGCTTATGAAGAGACCTCAGGCCTGCTGATTAATAGTGATAAAAGATAATTTATGATCCAATCCAATGCTTTCAAAAGTACAAGGGACAGAATCAAAAGAATCATTGGCTTCAGACCTTTTTTATTGTTAGACCTAGTATTATCTACTTTTTTGACCTTGTTAATAAAGTTCTTTGCAGGATTACACGTGTGCACACAAAACTTCTGAGTTGTGGTTGGAGGGCTGTTTTGATCAAACATTTGTTACAAGATCTCCCAATTCGCTTAATTTTAGCACTGACTCCTCCCTTCACTGTACTTAAACAAATCAAAATGATCATGGCTAATTTTTCTAGGGATGGAGGAATGAGAGAAAAAAATATCACTGCGCATCCTTGGAAAATTTATGATTTCCTTATGATGAAGGGGGTATTGGAATGAGGAAGCTTATAGATGTATGCATGGACTTCCCGTATAAGCATTGGTGGATTTTAAGGTATAAACACACCCTTTGGGGAGATTTTTTGAAATCTAAATACCGTCAAGGAGCTAATACATTATGTAAAAAATGCGACACCGGAGAATCCTTGATCTAGAAAAACTTATTGCAAAACTGAAGAAAAGTTTAGCAACATATTCAATGCAGACTCAACTCAAGAACGTACTCTTTTTTGTGGGATAACTTGCTTGGAGTTGGATCTATTACACAATATTATGATAACAATAACAAATTCAGAAATAGAACAATATCAGATGTTTGGATTGAAGGATAATGGGATTGGAACAGGATTATCCAGCAGGCTCCTTCTTGTCAACTAGCAAATATTCTTGTAACAGAGATACACTTCCAACAAAAGTCACTGATCAAGCCATTTGGAAGATTAACAGTGATGGAAACTTCACTTGTGATTCGGCTTGGAATGAAACCAGTGAAAAGAGAGACAAAACTCATTTCAATTCTATTATTTGGCAGTATAATATTCCTTTTAGATCTTCATTTCTTTTATAGAGGGTTGCAGTCTTATGTGAATAGTTCCTAAACTTTCTTGATCATCACATTATTAAACTATCAGTAGTCAGTCACATACTCATAGAAAAACCTCCAAAATTATGGATTAAAATTAGCAAAGATGACACTGCTTTGACCAACCCTAGTAGAATCGGAGCAGGTGGCATCATAAGTAATAACACTGGAAATTTTATATTGGCTTTTGCAACCCCTCTTGGAGAAGGAACAAACAACCAAGCTGAACTAGAAGCACCAATATTTCGGATGACCTGCGCCTTTGAAATGGGTGGTAGAAAAATCCTACTAGAAGTGTATTCTCAATTATTGGTGAATTAGATCACACAAAAAACCAATCCTCATTGGAGAATCCAAACACAGGTTGAGGAACTTGTGTTTCTGATCAAACGGGCACAAAAATTTGTATGCAAAAATATATTCAGAGAAGCCAAATATGTAGCTGATTTTTTAATCAAAACTAAGCCACAAGATAACTAGTCCAATACTCTACTTCAACAATAACCAACTACCAAAGGAAAAAAATGGATATTATCAACAAGACATGCAGGAACAACCGAATTTCACAAGGAAAAAGATAAAGAAAATTAAAGAGCCTCCGTATGTTGGAACACCCCCCCCCCTTTTCAAGATAGTTATAATTAAAATTATAGATTCTTTGAACAGGATAGTTTTTTATTGATTTATTTATTATGTAAAGGGAGAGTCTCCCTTGTTTATTTTTCGTAGATTCTAAGTATTGAGAGAGGAGGCCTCTCTCTTAGATGCTTACTTTCTTGGTTACCTTATTTGTAAGGGGATGAGTTGACCTTCTTTTTGGAAGGTTAACTCTGACCCACAATAGGATTTGAGGTTAAGTTTATGTCCCCCTTCTTGTACTTTTGCTTTTATGAATAATAAGTCGTGGGGTGTTACTGAGCCCCTACCCCTCCAAGGGTATTCAACTTAAAAAAAGCCCAAAAAAAACAAACCCCAAAAACCTCAAATGCTAAACAATGAACCATAATATGTAAAAATAAACCTACGCCATAAACCTTATCCTAACCATAACTCTAATCCTCAACCCTAAACACTAAGTCTAGAATAAAAACCGTAAGTTCAAAATACAAAAAGCCAATCATTAAACACTAGACCATAGATTTTAAACCTCAAATCCTAAATCACAATCCCTAATACCTAAAAAAACTAAACCCTAACCCTAACCTTAACCCAAATCCTAACCCTAACCTTAAACCTAACCCTAACCCTAAATAGTTAACCCAAAACCCCAAGACCAAAATAAAAAAACCTAAACATTTAATGCTAAACAATAGATTTTAAACAAAAAATCCTAAACCCCAAAACTTAAAACCTAAAAAAACAAAATATCCTAACCCTAACCTTGTCCCTAACACGAACCCTTACCCTAATCCTATCCTTAACCCTAATCCTAAACCCTAAACCCAAAATACCAAAACCCTAACATTAAACACTAAAACATAGATATTACCACTTAAATCCTTTACCCCAAACCCTAAAACATAAAAAACAACCTAAACTGCAACCCTAACCCTAACATTAACTCTAACCCTAATCCTACCATAAACCCTAAATCCCTAGCCAAAAATACCAAAAATTAAAAACTAAATCATTGATATTAAACATCAAATCGTAAATTCTAAACTCCTAAACCCTAACCCTAACCCTAACCCTAACCCTAAACCATATAAACCCAAAAAGGTAAAGTCAAAAATACGAAAACCCAAACATTATACTCTCAATCATAGATTTTAAACATAAAATCCTAAACCACAAACCCTAAAACAAAAAAAAAATCTAATCCTAAACCTAAACCATTAACCAGAAACCCCAAGCTAACATTAAACACAAAACAATAGATTTGAAACAAAAAATCCAAAACCCCAAAACATAAAACATAAAAAAACACTAAATCCTAACCCTAACCCTATCCCTAACACAAACCCTAACCTTAACCATATCCGTGACCCTAACCCTAAACCCTAAACCCGTAGCCCAAAATACAAAAACCATAACATTTACCACTAAAACATAGATATTACAACTCAAATCCTAACCCCAAACCCTAAAACCTAAAAAACAACCTTAACCCTAACCCCAATCCTAATACTAACCCTAACCTTAACCCTACCAAAAACCCTAACCCCTAAGACGAAAATACAAAACCTCAAAAATTGAACACTAAGCCATTAATATTAAACATTTAATCCTAAACCATAAACTTGAAATCGTAAGCCCAAAATACCAAAACCCCAAAATTATATACTAAACCATAGATTTTAAACTTCAAATTCAAACCCTTGAACCATAAAACCAAAAAAAAAAAACCTAACCCTAATCTTAACCTTAACCCCAACACTAAATTGTAAACCCTATTTTAAAAAGACAAAAACCCAAAAATAAGCAATAGATTTTAAACCTGAAGTTCTAAACCAAAAAATCCTAAACTCCAAAACCTAAAATCTAAAAAAATCCTAAAGCCTAACCCTAACCCTAACTCTATCCATCTCTGTAAACCTAACCCTAAAGCCTAAACCCCTATCCAAAAAAACCAAGATATTAACGTTAAACATTAAATCATAGATACTACAACTCAATCCTAACCCCAAACTCTAAAACCTAATAAAAAAACCTAAACCCTAACCCTAATGCTAACATTAAACCTAACCCTAACCCAACGAAAAAACCTACACCCTAAGCCTAAAATACAAAAACCCAATCATTAAACACTAAGCCATTGATATTAAACCTCAAATCATAAACCCTAAACCCAAAAACCTAAAAAAATAAACAATCTGACCCTAACCCTTACCCTAACCTTAACCCTAAACCCGACCCTATTCAAAAAATAACGATTACTTCCCCGATTCCTGAATTTTTCTCTCTCTAACTTATTTCTCTAAGACAAATGCTCCCTAAAATCTATCTAAGAGACACGCTGCAATGGTTAGTTCAGCATGGCCGATATGGCATGCGAGCCGCCGGAGGTACCTTTCAGACCGTTGGACAAGTCCCAATAGGGGCGCTTGGAGAAGACAAACTCATCAATACATGAATCACCCTCCAATTCATTGTACAACTCGTAGTATTTGCAATCAAAAGGAGCAATGATAAGTGTGAAAGCTCAGAGTAAAGATGAAAAGAATCATGAAAATATTTCCCAAACTACATTAGGTTTAATCAAGAGCACAAAGTTAAAGGGAATGACTAACCTCATTAAGAAATACGACCTACTCCAAAATTATAGAATTGTATCTCATTAATCGGGAGAATAGAAAAGCATTTTTGGGAAAAGTGGCAAACGAGCTGCGTGATAGTCAATCACAAAATCAAACCTCTTCCCAGATGTTTCAAGATGAACTACCTACTAGGGTTTACTCCCAAGGAGAACAGGACCATATTAAAACTATATAAAGTTGAATGGAAGGCCATATAAGTGAGACCAAAAACTATGGCTACTGTTACGTTAGTCAAAGGCAAGCTAATAACGGGGAGGATAGTGGTGCTCTGTTTAGTGGGCATGATGTCCACCATACGAATATACCTAACCAATTAGTTCAAGAACAAAATCTATTTGAAAATGTTGAATAAATTGAAATGGAGACGATTCACAAAAGTGGAACAGGGAGAGATGCAACAATAGAAGCAAGTTTGGCTAATAAGAATCACCAAGACAATGCTAGACAGATTGCGAAGGAAATAATACATGTTGAAAGCTCTTCACAATTCTCATTCGGAGTAAATCAAATGGATAAACTTAAGAACAGTGTCGTAATAGAAAAAATAGGTATGAAGGCAAATGACATTGAGGAAGATGGAAAGGATAAAAGACAGGGCCATCAACACAAGTCGAAAGATCAATCTGGAGAGGAACAACAATCAGGTAAGTATACTACCTCCCCTTCCACTTCTAATTAGAATAGTATTAACAATAGTGTTAGTATTTGCTATGTGCATGATAATGCCGTGCTAAATTTATCTATGGTGTCTAGTGATCAGATGCACGGAGATAGAATCAACACTTTTGATATCCAAAGTGACCAAAATCAAAAACATATGGCTGGGAATGTAGGGCGAATTCAGCAGTCTGAGTTGGGAAAGAGTGGTGACCAAAATAACTACCATAGAGAAATCCTGAAAATCCCTAGCAATTTTTATAGAAGAACCCCAGTAGTCAACAATCACAACAAAAATACTCCCACTCCCAAACAAAATGAACCCACCATCTACAATGGTCCAAACTTTGGCTGCTAGACTGAGTCATAACCATGCAGCTCAAAGTCCAACAATTATGTTAAAAACAACCTCCAGAAAAACCACTAAACAAGGCAAATTAAACCAACGGTATATTTGATATGCATTACTATATGCACACTCTTACTATGGACTGTGAATATACTTTTGTTGGGAACTTTAGTACAACAATGCCTAAAGTTGAGCTTATCTGACAAAGATTCATTCAGCAAACTCAGCTAAGTGGGGGGATCGACATTGTTCACTATAATGATAAACATGTGTTGATTGACCTCTAAAATGAATTGAATTACAACACTGTTTAGACACAGTAGAGAATGACCATTGAGGTTAAACTCATGAGGATATAAGCTTTGACACCTTTCTTTACTCCGGAAGAGGAGATACCTGTTGTCCTTGTTTGGATTTTATTACAAGTCTTACCTTGGGTTTTTTGATAAAGCCTTTCCTCAGTCTCTTATTAGACTTTCTAGGCAAGGTCTTATACTTAGATTTAGCCTCTATATAAAGATATAGGGCAGGGATGGCTAAGGTTATGATGCAAATTAATTTGACCAAACCTAGGCATCGACATGTGTGGATAGGGTTACTTAATGATGATGATACCATAGGTGTATCGCAACGAGTCGAATATGAAAACATACCTTCTTACTTTGAGTATTTGAGACACCAATGCTACTATATAGAAGAATACAAATACAGGATGAGGGATGAGGAATACATACAGAGGAAGGAAAACAAAAATGAGAAGATAAACGGAAGCAAAGAAAACCAAAACCACAAAGAACAAGAAAATTAACATGGAAAAACAAAAGAACTTAGAGAACAACAGCAACACTATAAGGTAATTAATAAATCTAAACAACCAATTCTGAAAAGGAGGATGAATGGCATACCCAAAGTAAAAAAAACCAAAGACATCCAGAAGAAGTTGCTCAAAAGACAATCTGGAGACCTATAACAACATTCAATCAGGAAGCAAGAGAAAATGAACAGTTGCATGTTTAACAAGCAGGTATGACTATTAATTCTCAAAATAACATGTTTACTAATCTAGTTATGCTGGCAGAAAACATTACAGTAAGAGAAGAAGTAATTCACAAGGAAAATATAGCACAAAAAAATCACAACAGGTTTGATAAAGAAAGCAATAAAAATCAACAAGGGAAGGCAAAGAAAAATTAAGACAAGAACATGAAGTAATGTATCACAGTTGTAAAACATAACTCCAATAAAATGCATTTGAATGACATTATGACTGGTGTAGCTAAAAGAGGGAAGGATGGGGGATGTCAGGTTAACCTTACTAACCTGCAAGAAGGGATGACAAAAGGGGGGAATTTGCCTCATGTTTTTCATGAGGGGGTTTACATAGATCAAAACCCTTACCTTAGAGCCCAGGTTAACACCAAAAATCAACAACAAGCTAGGTAACAGAGGATGGCACTGACAACACAGCAGGCATAAGAAAACAAACAAGGTACTAATGCAGGTAACAAGGAAAAATAGAACAAGGAATCTAGTTAGAGTTAGTAACAAAGCAAGCGTTCCAAGGCTAAAGAGATGGGAATAATGCAACAACTAGCAAACCTGAAAATACCCCCAAGATAAAAAACAAGACAAGAAAACATAATAGAGAAACAACTAAGAGAAGGTTACGTAAGTAACAATAAAGAGAATAAGAAGGGGACCATGAAGGGAATGAGGAACCCTGCAAAAAATCATTAATGGTAAATGATCAGAAACGGTCGGACATCCCTCCCTTACAAGAAATATATAAGACACCACCTACAAGGGCCACTCCAGACAAATAATAAAGCTATTATCAAGTTAATAACATACCCCTTACAGATGAGTATGAAGTGGAACATTCAGAAGATGAGGTTGACAGAGATAAAAAGTATTTTCAAGACCTTTATGATGATGATGACACTAGTGAAGCTTTAATAAGATCTTTCAGTCATCAAAATTATCAGTCTCTTGAACATGAGTTTCAACACATAACTCAAAATCAAGGTCTATCTCCAAGAGCACCGCAACATGACAAATTTCACTTCAAGACTTTGGATGTTAAAACTGTCACTAGTGGCAGACCAAATACAAGACTATTTTCTTCTAGAGCATCTCAATTATTAATACAATCATATGGAATGGGAGGGGGATCAACACACATGGAGTTGTGGAAATACTTAAGATGCTCAAGAAAATTCATCAACTGTCTATCATTGTTATTCTTTCTCCCATTACAAACAGAATTAATATGATAACTTCAAAATACAATTAGCCGTGGATAATGTTGTGAGCAATTGTAATGGTAAAATATGGCTATTTTTGAATGGTTATATTGACTATACTGTTTTGGATGAAGATGAGTAACAAATAACTTCCGACTTTAAGCATAGTGAGTTACAAAATCAATTCACTATTACCTTTGTCTATTCTAAATTTAATGAACATCTCAGACGACCTCTATGGGATAAAATACTCAAACAAACATCTGGGGTAGACAAGCCTTGTTTTTAGTGGATGATTATAATGTAATAACAACTGCTGATGAAAATTTTGGAGGGGTGCCTTATAACATTAGAAAGAGCATGGATTTCATAGCTATTATTGAGGCTTGTGGTATCATAGATATCAGATTTAGTGGTCAAAAATTTACTTGGTCTAAAAAGAGAGGTGTCAACTATAGGATATGCAAAAGACTTTACAGGGCCCTTATTAATGATACATGCCCCAAACCACAATTACTCATTTATCCTCTAATGGCTCAGATCATTGTCACTTGTTAATGGAGATGTTCAATAAAGAGGAGGTGTACATTAAGTATTTAAGATTTGTTAACTGCTGGGTAGGCAACCCTCATTTCATGGAGATTGTGAAAACTTGTTGGGACAGGGAGGCGGAAGGAAATACTATGTGGAGATTCCATCAACAACTGAAAAAAATATGTAACACTCTTAGTTCTTGGTCGATGAGAGAATTTGGGGAAATTTTTCAAAAGGTTAGAGAGTATGAAGAAAAATATAGATATGCTGAAGAGAATCTTATGCAAAACAACAATGAAATCAATAGGGAGGTACTCCATGAGCTAAATGCAAATTACATTAGATATCTCAAAATGGAAGACTACATTATTAAACAAAATGCTCGGCTGCAGTGGTTCAACGAGGGAGACACTAACTCTAAATTCTTTTGTTCTCTGATAAAGGGAAGAAGGAGAAAATTGTTTATTCACGGAATCAGTGAGAATGGGGAATGGTTGCATGGAGAAGAACATTGGTAAGTCATTATTTTAGCATGTGTTTACTGGGGAAGACAAAAATATCAATGAAGATATTCTAGAATGTATCCCAAGAATTGTAAATCAACAACAAAAAGGACGGATCATCAACATTCCTAACATTGAAGAATTGCGAGAAGTGGTCTTCTCCTTGAACCACATGTCTGCAGAAGGGCCTGATGGTATGAATGTGTATTTTTTTCAAAAATGTTGGCACATAGTCAAACATGACCTCGTGGGAGTGATTAAGTCTTTCTTTTCAGTGGCCAAATAATTCCAAAATATTTTTCACATTTTTGCATTGTGCTTCTACCTAAAGCGAGTAATCCTATCAAAATGAAGCAGTTCAAGCATATTAGCCTTAGCAATTTCATTAGCAAAACCATCTCCAAAGTGTTGAGAGATGATTGAGCCCTATTCATCCTAATTTGATTTTTTTCAATCAGTCTGGGTTTGTGAAGGGTAGAAGTATCTCTTAGAACAGCATGCGGGCTCAGGAATTTACCAGTCAAATTAAAAAGCCTAATATTGGTAGTTATGTCATCATGGAACTTGATATGGCAAAGGCTTATGACAGAGCATCTTGGGCCTATTTTTGTCTACTATTAAGGAAGATTGGATTTGATGAGGTTTTCATTGACATGGTGTGTAGATTTTTTGACAGTAACTGGTGTTCCATTATTATTATTAATGGGAGGAGATTTGTTTTTTTCCAGTCCACTAGAGGTCTCAAGCAAGGTAACCCACTCTTCCCTGTTCTATTTATTTTAGGTTAAGAGGTGCTTTCAATATCATTGAATAGGTTGCATAACCATCCTGAATACTACGGTTTTTTCATGGAAGTGAGAGGTCCCCTGGTGCATCATTTGAGATTTGCAGATGACACCATACTGTTCACTTCTACAAGAACCAAAACTCTTCAGCTCATCATGTAAACTCTAAAGAATAATGAGGAAACATTTGGACAACTGATTAATAGTAATAAAAGATACATCTTGGTGCATTTTAATGTCTTTTACAGTGCAAGAGACAGAATTAAAAGAATCACATGTTTCAAGAAAAAATAGGGACCTTGTACTTATCTTGGGTGGACTTTTTTTGTTGTTCGACCTAGCATTATTTATTTTTCTAACTGTAACGACCTGCTTAGTCGTTTTAAGCAGCGGATTTTATTTCTGGAAAAACTGTCTGAGTCGACGAAACCCACGACGGACCGTCATGGGCAAGACGGGCCGTCGAGGGGGTCTCGTTCCAAAATACTTAGAATTCTGAAATTTGGGTACTGAAATCGACTCTCTGAACTTCGTAACGGAATGGCAGGACGGACCGTCGTGGGCACGACGGACCGTCACAGACCCTTTAGTGGAATTGAGTCTCTGAACTCTGTGACGGAGCAGCAGGACGGACCGTCGCAGGCGCGACGG
>NC_028640.1:38060604-38060737 GCF_001406875.1 Solanum pennellii
AGTGTCACGTTGCGACACCAGAATAGAATATGGATCGGGTGTCACGTTCCGGCACCAGGATAGTATATGGATCGGAGTGTCACGTTCCGACACCAGGATAGTAGTAGTGGAGCGGAGTGTCACGTACCGACAC
>NC_028640.1:38061472-38061727 GCF_001406875.1 Solanum pennellii
GTCCTCTAGGGGAAGAGGACAAGCACCTGCCCCATCTAGTACTAGAGCGGTGACTCCTCCACCAACTGAGGAAGTGGTAATAGAGGGTGAGGAAGGGGAGAATTAACAAGTACAGAATGAGGGATTGCGACCCCAACCTACCCCAGAGATGATCAATCACGTTCTTGCTTATCTCAGCGGGTTATCGGATCAAGGCCAGACACCTCCAGTGTTTTCTGCACCAACACCTCAGGTTCCGGAAGTACAACAGGCAAC
>NC_028640.1:38062853-38064154 GCF_001406875.1 Solanum pennellii
GAGGTGTGTCATGGAAGAGGCCGTTAATAGGAGGGCGTGGTGGCCGAGGTAATGGTGGTCACCAAAACGGCCGGGGTGATGGACAAATTGTAGCTACTACAACCCCACATGGTAGGGGCAACGGGCAGACAGGTGATAGGGCCCATTGTTACGCTTTCCCTGGGCGGTCTGAAGCGGAGACATCAGATGCTGTTATCACAGGTAATCTTTTGGTTTGTGATTGCATGGCTTCTGTATTATTTGATCCTGGCTCTACATTTTCATGTGTATCTTCCTCATTTGCTACCGGTCTTTATTTACATTGTGAATTGCTTGACATGCCTATTCGTGTTTCTACTCCGGTGGGTGAGTCTGTGATAGTCGAAAAGGTATATAGGTCCTGTCTGGTGACTTTTATGGGTAGCAACACTCGGTTAGACTTGGTTATCTTAGAGATGGTTGATTTCGATGTAATTCGGGGTATGACTTGGCTTTCTCCGAATTTTGCAATCTTAGATTGTAATGCTAAAACTGTAACGTTGGCTAAGCCTGGGACAGATCCGTTAGTATGGGAGGGTAACTACACTTCCACTCCAGTTCGTATCATCTCCTTTCTTCGTGCTAAGAAAATGGTTAGTAAAGGGTGTTTAGCGTTCTTGGCACACCTCAGGGATAATACTACCCAAGTACCATCGATTGAGTCGGTTTCGGTAGTCTGTGAGTTTCTAGATGTGTTCCCTGCAGACCTTCCTCGTATGCCACCGAATAGGGATATCGACTTTTGCATTGATCTGGAGCCGGGTACTTGTCCCATTTCCATACCCCCTTATAGAATGGCTCTAGCAGAGTTAAGGGAGTTAAAAGCCCAACTTCAAGAATTGTTAGGGAAAGGCTTTATTAGACCGAGTGCATCCCCTTGGGGTGCTCCTGTTTTGTTTGTGAAGAAGAAAGATGGGAGTCTTCGGATGTGCATAGATTACCGGCAACTAAATAAAGTAACTGTTAAGAACAGGTATCCTCTTCCTCGCATTGATGATTTGTTCGATCAGTTACAAGGTGCTTGTGTCTTCTCTAAGATTGACTTGAGGTCTGGTTATCATCAATTGAAAATACGGGCAGCAGATGTGCCAAAGACTGCTTTTCGAACAAGGTATGGGCATTATGAATTCTTGGTAATGTCATTTGGACTAACAAATGCCCGCGCTCCTTTTATGAGCTTGATGAACGGGATTTTTAAGCCATATCTGGATCTCATTGTGATCGTATTTATTGATGATATACTGATATACTCCAAGAGTAAGAAGGAACATGAGGAGCATTTG
>NC_028640.1:38068456-38160553 GCF_001406875.1 Solanum pennellii
TTCAGGGTGAGCTAATGCTTCTAGCTTGGACTGGATCTTCTTCCTCATGTCTTGATGCCTTTAAGTTCCGGCATGGACTAGTTTTTGTTTATTTTAGCTCATTAGAATACTCTTAGTGTAGTAATTTGTTCATAGATGTTCTTGTGGTGATGACTTCCAGATTTTGGGGAATAATAGATGTTGAATTTTAGAAGTTATTGAATTGGTTTTTATTAATGAGTTTAAGTCTTCCGCATTACTTTCTGTTGATATTAAATTGAAATGTTAGGGTTTAGATTGGTTGGTTCGCTCACATAGGAGGGTAAGTGTGGGTGCCAGTCGCGGCTCGGTTTTGGGTTGTGACACTAACCTTGTCATTAAGGTGATTTTTAACGATTACGGGGTGGCATACAAAACAACTAAGTTATGGGGGAAGCGCTGTTTTACTTAAGTATGTGTTCATGGTCTGCAGTATACTTACTGTCACCAGGCACTCCATCTTCCACAGTACCTAAATAGATTCAAATGCTTATGGCAAATTTTTTCTGGGGATGGAAGAGTAAAAAGAGAAAATACCATTGGGCTTCTTGGAGAAACATAAGATTCCCTACTGAGGAAGGGGGTAGGAATGAAGAAGCTGCAAGATGTGCGTATGTCCTTTCAATATAAGCAATGGTGGATCTTTAGGACTAAACAAACGTTATGAGGACATTACCTAAAAGCCAAGTATTGCAATTGATCCAATCCCATTTGTAAGAAATGGGATTATGGTGATTGTTTGACCTTGAAGAATATGCTACACAACAGAAAAAAAAGTTGAGAAACACATTCAATGGAAAATAAATTTTAGAACCTGTTCTTTCAAGTGGGATAACTTGTTAGTTGGGTGCCATTACGCTCAATTCTCTACTAACAGTAATAGGTTTGACATTCGCAATGTGGCAGAATTCTCGAGAGAAGGGTAGTAGATTTATAATACGCTAATCTAATAGGCTCCACCATGTCAACTTGCAAACATCCTTGCAACAACAATTCCTCCTCAGCAGCAATTACCAGACCAAGCTTACTGGAAACTCAAATCAATTGAATATGTTAGTTGTTCTTCTGCTTGGAATTAAATAAGGGAGAAGAGAATTAAATCTCCAATAAATTAATTCATTTAGCATAAACACATTAAATTCAAAGTTTCTTTTATTATTATGGTGAGCCTTAAGAGGCGAACTCCCTACTAATAAAAAGATAATCACCTTTAGCATTGAGTCAACAAATTTCTTTTGTTGTTGTAACAGGGAAGGTCCATTCATAATTAAGCACACCTTCAACAATGGAGCACTAGCAATAGAACTCTGGAGAAGTTTTGCAACTATGGGTGGAGTCAAAATATAATACAGGTCCCTGCAACAACTCATTTCACAATGGTGGACAATGAAGCACAAAAATTAAACACATAAAGTCATTTTTCAGCCACCCCTATTCTCATCTGTTGGCACATTTGGAAGAATCGATGTGCTAGTAAATATGGAGGCAAAACATCCAACAGTAGAAGGTTAAGGTATGCAATCTATAATGACAATTATAAACTAATAATTGGTAATTTTCCCCAGGTTAATTGTCTTTCTACATGGAAAGGAATCATTCAACTAGTAGAAATGTGTGTGCCTGACATCAAGGTACAAATGGTAGGGGTGAAGTGGTAAATTCACCCCAAGTCCAAATAAGTTATTGGAAGGTTACTTAGGGGTATTTTTGGTATTTTAAGTTGTTATATAAGTCCTAAATACCTAGAGGAATTCATTCTTCTAAATCAAAACCCTAAAATCTCTAAGAAATTCTATATAACTACATTGAACCCGAAACTCAAGGAAGATCTTTGATTGGATATTTAAGTGGTGATTCTTCATGAAATTTGTGAGTTAACATCATTTATGTGTGGTTTTTTGTCCTTGAAACTCTATTCATTAAAGAGCCTAAAATTCAAAGAGATTTCTAAGGTTTTCAAAGATAAACTTGTCAAATTTTATGAACTATTCATGGGTTCGTATGTTAAAGGTTTGAATCATTATATATTAATTATAATTATGTCAATTATGTGATTTTAAATCAATAAACCTATGAACCACTGTAATTGATGAACCTAGTTTTTGACTACTCTATGGTTGACTTGATATTGACTTAATGCTTATGAATTATAGTGTAGTTTTATACGCGCTATTCAATGATGTAAGAATTTTATTCAATTGATTTATGATTTGTCTTAGATAGATAAATCCATATTGAATTGACCTGGATCCATTAAGTATCATGTTTTTTGTATTGAATTGTTGATCATGGACATGGGTAAGGGCTTTTTGGTATTAAATTAGATTATTTAGACATGGATTGAAGTGGTGAGGATGGGTTGGTGGTACGCTGCCCTAATTCTCTTTATTTTAAGTAATGTAGCCCTTGTATTATGTTGTGATTGTTATGGTACACTTATAGTGGCGGTTCTATGTGAATGATATGACCTTGTCGGCGTTACTTTACGTATTATGATGATCATGGCCTTGTCGGCAACTATTTGAAGTATTATGCCAATTTGTTTAGTTGACTTATGTGATGTATGATCATATTCATCTACTTGTGATTAAAGTTAAAGTATGTGTTCTTCTATTGATATAAGGTGATCATGTTAGACTTTGACAATGTCCTTATGTGTGTGATCTTAGAGTTGATGCATGATTATTCCTACTTGAATATATGAGTCTATGATTGTTATATTGATGACGTTATAGTAGTGTAGGGTATCTTAAAGATGATAATGATTATTCCTATGTGCTTCTAGAGTAATATGAAATATGTGTTAAAGTGAAGTGTTTGTTTGTCTTGTGTGGTAGACTTGCGTCCCTTACTTGATACATGTATGAATGTGAATATGAGATGTCTTGACATAGGATGCTAAAGCCTCTTAGTCTCGTATGTATGAATGATATGAGACCTTGAATGATTCTAAGAAGGTCCTTTATGTGATACCTTAAACCTAGTGGTAAGGTTATAAACATTGAAGTCTAAAGTCTTAATGGTATCCTTCGTGTGTGAATGATGGACTTAAGGTTGGTTGGATGGAACGGCATCATATCATCCTTAGGATAGTCATTAAGCTATCTTCGTCGCCATTGTAAGGCAGACCTAGGAGATCTCTTTGGTAGGGTAAATGTTATTGGGTTATGAACGAGATATGGAACCTCTTCACATGATCCTTAATGTAAATTATTCAATGAAAGCAAAGGCTAGAACCGAATTAATACGGTAATGGAAGTGTCTCTAGTTAAAGAATGAGGCTAGAGAGAAAGGAAACCTTTCATATTCCTTAATCACGTGCCTACATGGGATGTGTCTAAGTTCTACCATTGGCAAGTAGAACACCGTCCATCGGAGTAGGTTACAACGTTGGATTCCATGCTTTGCTACCATTTTCTATCTCAATTACTTACTTTTCTCATCATATGGGATAATTTCTAGTATTGGAAAAGTTCTATGAACTTTAGTTTGTTGTATGGGACGCTATCTAGACATTGCACAATAGGCTTTGATGATGTTAGTGAGAGTTCCTAGGTCTTCTTCATGACCATTACTTGAATTTCCTTATGTGATGAATGTCTCTTAAGTGAACTAATGAATGTAATGACTTAAGTTAAGAAACATTTTAAATGAATAAGTACTTATCTAGAGTAGTTAAGGGTTGTCTAGTTAAGTTGTGAAGGGGGCATAGGAATGGTCACTTCGTATATTACCTAGATAAGTCTTACAAATGACCTTAGTTAGGAAAGATGCATGATTATGTAGACATGATCCAAACTTAGGTAGTCTTAAGAATTACATAGGTAATCTTAAAGAGGTCAAACATAGGCATTCTCTTCTTGATTTACTTGACTAAGTCTTTTGGTAAGCTTTGTGAGGAGAATACCATATTCTATGAATGTTGTTATGTTAAGTGAGAATGATCTTATGCTAGGTAGTCTAAATGATCTCTTAAGTGTGTGTATAAGGGATTGTATGGGTGTTCTTTTCACAACTCACTCAAGTGAACCTTAGATTGATGGGAGAATCTCATTTATATGTGTTTGCTGTATTGTAAGTATGTATATCTCAATATTAGTGGTCTTAAGGATCATTAATGTGTGCCTAGAGAGGGTGTATAATCAATCTCTCTTTTTATTAATTAAGTGATTCTTATGATAGATCTTAGTGGGGGAATTACATGCTAGAAAGTGTCCAATGTGAAGTGGAGAAACTTCACTGTAACAGTGAAGCCATTCACTATAATAGTGTACTTGGTTACTGTAAATTTGTCCTAAAAATGAGATAAATTGCATAAGTGACTTCGTATGTGTTTCTGTTAGATGTTGTTCATATGCTTATAAGGTGATACTTAAATCACAAGACGCATATTTCGATTAAATGTCTGTTTTCATGATTTTTATGCATTATGCCATACTTGGTACATGTGTTTGTACTAATTCCATGCTTTTATCTATCTATAAAGTTATTCATAGGTGAAGGTTCTTTTGGGAGCTAAGCTTTGATTATAGGACCATTCAAGAAGTTGAAGTATGTCCTCATTTGAGTCAAGGGCATAGAAGTCTTTTATTTCTCTAATTGAAGTATTGTAATAGACTTAGTAGTACAATATTTTTATTGTATGGGCCATGTCCCAAGTACTCTTGTGTTTTGGATTTGATGAAATGAGACTTCTTATTTCTTATGGATTTTATATGAAAGAGTTTTTGAAAGACTATTAAAATTTTTGTGACAATTTTTAATTCAGCACTACTTTTCATATATGTATATGAGTTGAATGATACAAAGAGCTTGTACAAAACCTCTAAGAGGTCAAGTACATTGTGTCATGACCTAAGAATACCCTAAATTCTAGTGTGTAGGTGCGGGTCGTGACAAACGTGGTATCGGAGCATTACTAATGAAAGTGGTCTTAGGAATCCTAAAATGTCATCAAGTCACGTCTAGTAGAGTCTTAACCATTGGTATGAGTCGCGACACATATATGGGTGAAAGGCTATAGCACGATAGAGTTTCCCTTCTTTTCTCCTCTTATGTCGTGCCGTAGAGAAGAATTTATTATTACTCTTTTCTTATAGTTTTTATTGTATTTGTAGGAGATAAATAGTCCAAAGATGGCCGCTAGAAGGTTGGAAGATAGAAGGGAGAATGAGGAGATTCCTTCTCAAGTTGAGAAAGCTGAGAAACTTCCTAAAGGTGATCAAATACCTATTGTGGGTAGAGGTAATGATGTTCCGGTGATTCCCTCGAAAATGACTAATGTGGAGATTAGAGAGGCTTTAATTTCTTAAGCCCGGACTTTGACTAGCCATGTGAATAATGGTATTGCTCCTACAATGAATGTTGTGGAAAGCACTATGACATCTAGATTGAAAGATTTTGTGACGATGAATCCTCCTATCTTTCTTGCATCAAAGGTGGGAGAGGACTCCCAAGAGTTTCTATAGATGTAGTGTACAAGGTGTTGAATGCCAT
The DNA here is from genome assembly GCF_001406875.1 of Solanum pennellii. Lineage (NCBI taxonomy): Eukaryota > Viridiplantae > Streptophyta > Magnoliopsida > Solanales > Solanaceae > Solanum > Solanum pennellii. The sequence goes on from NC_028640.1 coordinate 38,073,971, forward strand.
AGGAGTGACTTCTAGGGAGAAGGCGGAGTTATATTTGTATCAATTGAGGGAGATTGCTCAAGTGTGGTGATCTCAATGGAAGGATTTTAGTTGGTCGAGTCGGGTCCTATTGAGTTGGATGAATTTAAAAAAGCTTTTCTAAGAAATTACTTTCCCCGTGTGAGGAGGGAGGTGAATCTAAAGGAGTTCATCAATATCAATCAATGAAATATAATTGTTAAGGAATACTCTTTGAAGTTCTCCATGTTTTCTAGATATACTCCATCCCTTGTGTCTAACCCTAGGGGTGATATGAGTAGATTTCTAATCGGGTTCACCAATCTAGTAAGAGAAGAATGTCGTATGGCCAAATACGTGATGATATGACCCTAGCTAGACTCATGGTGTCTGCGCAATCAATTGAGGAGTCTAAACTTGGTATTATTGCTAGAAACTTGAAGATAAGTTGTTCAAGTTATGAAACTCAACCTAGGTTCAAGAAAAAGGTTACAACTCAAGAAGAAAGTATAGGTGCTAAGGTGAAATGTGATAAAGGATGTGGTTCTCAAATTACAAGCCTACATGTGCTATTTGTGTATAGAGGCACTATCAGGAATTCCTATTGGGTAACGGGAATTGTTTAGGATGTTGTAAGTATGAACACTAAGTGACATATGGTCCTACTAGAGATGGTAAGAACGTAGCTCCTAATGTTCCAAAAGATGATGCTCCAAAGAAGAGGCGTTTCTATGCACTCCGGACTAGAGGAGCAAAGTTTGATGAAGGTGATTATGATGATTGTAATTTATTGTATTTCCCTATTTAGTGATACGAGTCGCTTCTAAGTGGGGGGGGGGTATGATTATTAGATGGATACAAAGTCATAGAAGCTTGTTGCATGTGCATGGTGTATAGGAGTCTTGTGGGAATTTAATTTCATTGATTCCTTGCATGGTGTATTTTATGAAGTTATGAATATGTTGGAAAATGTGTTTATATGATTTTATCTTGTATATTAGCATGTTTCCATCATGAATTACCTAAAAGATGCATCTTTGAAAAATGTTATTAATTCACTGTAAAGCTGCTAGGGAAAATCTGCTCACTATAAAGAATTTTGCCAAATTCACCAATTTGTTCTTTGGTTGAAAATTGTTGTAATATGGTGATAACAGATTTATATGAGCATAATAATTACTATAAAATGATTTTTTTGCTATTTACAATAAAGGATGTTAGTCTTATGGCATAATGAGTTGTAGAATTTCGTCTAGCTTCTTGCTGTGTTGTGAGTCACTTAATTATGTGAAATTGATGTTTATTTTAGATATTTGTGTTGTATAATGTGTTATGAGGTATGGTTATGAGTTTTTACCAGAATATCTCATCTTCGTAGTGTTCGAAGAGTGACAAGTATCTTTCGAGGACGAATTTTGTCCAAGTGGTGGAGAATATGACACCTCTAAAATGACTTAAGTGAAGGTAGTGACTAAATTGTTTTTATGAGATTATAAGGTCATATAATTGTTTATAATTTGGTATTGAGGCAGTGTCTAAAGTATTAGGTACATTGGAAGTCAAACGTCAAGGGACGACCAAGACGTTCGACGACTAGTCACATATGTGCCTCATGTGTGTGGTTATGTGACTATATGTGTGTTTCATTAGTTACTGAGGTCCTTATATGAGTTATTATAGTTTCTATAGGCATTGTTTAATGTTTCATGAAGTTTTGAAGTCAAACTTACAAGAACGTCCATGACGTTCGAATGGTTTTCCTTGAAACGACCTTGTGTGTCTTAGCATGTTTCGTCGAGTTTTATGTTTTCCATTTCAATGAAAATTTTTTGTAGGTCCTAAAATCATATACAAACATATTCAGGTTGGAAACGTCTTGGAAAAAATCCCCAAGGACCATCCAAGGGTCCTTGAGAAAGGACCCACGTTGGTGACAAAAACAGCCCAACGTAGTCCCACCTCCGGAGGCAGTCGACGCCCAGTCGGCTGGTCAACGCCCCGTAGGTGTGGGTAATTAGTATAGGGAGATTAATCTCCCACTTTCAAGTCTTAGCCCCAAAATGACGGCCATACAGGACGGTCCGTTTGCGGACAAAAGGTACGTCTGTGGCCAATTCGTTGATAGGTCTGCAATTTACGTACTTTAATGTAAATTGTAGGGGTGAAGTGGTAAATTTACCCAAAGTCAAAAACAAGAGCTTGGGAGTTACTTAGGGTTATGTAAGGAATTTTAAGTGGATATATAAGTCCTAAATACCTAGAGGAATTCATTCTTTCAAATCAAAACCCCAAAATCTCTATGAAATTCTATAAAACATCGTTGAAGCAAAAACTCAATGAAGAGCTTGGGTTCGAGATTTGGGTGGTTATTCTTCATCAAATTTGTGGATTAGCTTCATTTAGGTATGGTTATATATTGTTGAAACTCTTTTCATCAAGGTGCCTAAAATTCAAAGAGATCTCTAAAGTTTACAAAGATAAACTTTTCCAATTTTATGATCTATCCATTGGTTCTTCAATTAATGGTTTTGAATCATTATATAATAATCATATTGATGTTAATTAGATAATTTTAATTCAATTAACCTATGAACCCAGGTAATTGATGAACCCTAGTTTTTTATGGTTGACTTGATATTGACTTAATGCTTATGAATTTTAGTGTAGTTTTGTACAGGCAATAGAATGAAGTAAGGACTATATTGAATTGATGTATAGGTTGTCTTAGAATTATAAATCTATATTGAATTGACCTAGATTCATTGAGTATTATTGTTTTTGTATTGAATTATTCATTATGGCCATAGGTAAGGGCTTTTTGATATTGAACTTGATGATTTAGCTATGGATTGAAGTGGTGATATTGGATTGGTGGTACGATGCCCTAATTCTCTTTATATTAAGTAATGTTTCTCTTTTATTAGATTGTGTTTGGTATGATCCACTTGTAGTAGTTGTGCTTTGTGAATGATGTGGCCTTGTAGGCATTACATTACTTATTATGATGGTCATGGCCTTTTCAGCAACTACTTGATGCATTATGATGATTATTGTAGCCGATTTATGTGAAGTATGATCATTTTCATATACTCTTGATAAAAGTGAAAGTAGGTGTTCTTCTATTAATATTAGTTGATCATGTTAGACTATGACTATGCCCTTATTTGTGTAGTCTTAATGTTGATGCATGATTATTCCTACTTGTCTAGATGAGTCTATGATGGTTATATTGATGACGTTATAGTAGCGTATAGGTTAACATAAAGATTATAATGGTTGTTCCTATGTGCTTCTAGAATGATATGCAATATGTGTTAATGTGAAATATTAGTGTGTCTTGTGTGGTAGATCTGTGTCCCTTACTTGACTTAATATGATAAAGCCTCTTAGTATTGTATGTATGAAGAATATGATATGTAAGACTTTCCCTAAAGATGCATGTTTATTAAAGCTAATGTATGCTAGAGATTGAAGTTATGCGAAATGACTTCCTATTGTTGTGAAGTGTGGTGTGAATTACCATTTTTACTACATTAGGAAAAAAATTGTGAGCATGCGTTGGGTTAAAAGTTGACAAAATTATCATCCTTCTAGTGAATGGATCTCTGTGCATTTCTTGCCTATGAACTCATGAGAATGTAAATGTGTTGAGGAGAAGTACATTCCTCCATGGACATAACTAAGCATGGTATAATTGAGTATATCCCTAATGGTCGTATATATAATTAAGAGAGACCCTTTTGATTTACTTCAGTCAAGTCTATGTTCATTGAACTATGATTGCCTAATTGTTTCTTGAGTGTTGTTGAGTCTGTGTAAGTGTTGATTAAAGATGGTTGCATAATGAGCTCTTAATGAATTAAAATGTAAAGACCATTTTATGATTAGGAGAAGGATGTTCCTCCAATGAACACGACAAGAGCCTATTTGTTTGATGTATTAAAGAGTAAGTTAATAAAGGTGTTGCTTGCTTGTGTTGCCTTGAATGCTGAATTGTTTGAGGTTGTGTTCGTTATATGTTTGGTAAATTGACTTCTATGTGATGATATTATGACTGTTGTGAGCTTCTTTACGATAATTGAAGTTCTTGTTGTGATTAAAGTGTCTATGTGTCATTCGAGGACGAATGTTCCCAAGTTGGGGATATTGTAAGTCCCCCAAAATGAGTTAGGGTGTCTAGATCCTCAAATGTGCCTATAACTATCTTAACATTTTAACTATGTTTTTAAAAATATGTATGAGTGACTTGAAGTCATTTGGAAGTAAAACCTCAAGGGATGACCAAGACGTTCGATTACTAGTCACCAAGAGGACTTAGATGTTTTTATGTGCTTATATATGTGTCATTATCTTATGAAGTTCTTATATGATTAAAAATGATGTTTATAGAAAGTATGTTGAATTTCATGAAAATTAGAGGTCAAACATCCAAGACGTTAGAAAGTTAGACCTTGAGACGTGCATGTGTGTCTCTTACATGTGCCTAGCATGCTTCAAGGTGTTGTGAGTTTTTTTTTTGGGTGAAACTGATGTGGAAGGTCCTTGAAATGTTAAGGTATATATTTACGTTGGAAATGTCCGGGTACGACTTCGCAAGGCCCCCCCACAAGAGGCCCTCAAGTAGGACCCAATGGTTTTTGAGACTTTAACAGAGCCAAAGGCTGCCTCGTCAGTCTACCAATGCCCTGTCAATGGGGAGTGGTTGATGGACACTTATCCTGGGGAAGTATCAAGGCAGTTTTCAAGCCCCAAACCTAAACGACGGCCTACAATACGGTCCGTTTATGGACCTACTGGGCGTTGTTTGTTGTCGTCGTTGCAAGCTGTAACAATTGCCATGCACGTTGTTTTAAAAAAGGGGTGAATGGGAAATTCACCCCACGTGCTAAGTTGACCCTAATAGGGTTATTTGGTTATTTTGTTTGGTGTATTTAGCTGATCAAAAACGTGAATATGCCATTCCCAATCTTCAAATCAAAATTAAACTTTCCTCTCTAAAAATAGTTTCTCTAGAAACCTCTATTGAAGATGAAGCGCAAAAACATCCATGGTGATGGATTTTCAAGCTTTCTTCATCAATTTTCAGTGGTTTTAATCTTCAATAAGGTATGGTTATCCTTCTACAATTTAGCAATGGGTTCTTTGTTAAAAGGTTTTTAAAGGCTTTTTCATAATTAATTGATTTTAATATGATTATTGTAACGTTAATTTCAATCCAATTGTATAATGAACCCATGCTCTCTTCAAACACTCGTTTTAGCTATGTATGGGCTTTGTGATTTTGATCTTCTGTAAATTGAATTTTTTTTCAATGATGTTAATATGCTTATACCTACTGCCTAGTATCTGTATTGAGGGTGAATTGTTAATGAGTTATCCATGAGGATGAAGGTTTGATGTTTTAAATAAGGCTACTCTATAGTGTAGTATCTTGTGATCTTGATTTTAGCTTGATTTTAAGTTATTCAATTATGCAAAATTTATGGTTACCTACTGCTTATGATATCATGTGATTATGAATATTTATTGTTTTTCCAATATGGATTGAGGATTGAATAATTGATCTCTATTTCTTATTTATTGTTATAGCATGATATTCACTGTAATCTCGCCTATATAATGCATCAATATAGGATTTCGTTTATGTAAAGATACTTGTACCTAGTGCCTTGTATTGCTATTCTTGATGAATTATGTTTATAAATCATGGATGATCAAAGCAAGGGTATTTTTAAAAGGATGATCTACATTCCTATAATTCAATAGATTGATGTAGTGTACTTGATATGATCTTGACCTTGTTATGGTTAATGCATGATTTCGATTATGTTAGTGTACCTTTAGCTACTGCCCTTGATAAGAATTGTTGATGACAATATGGGTATCCTTCAATGGTGATCAAATGATGAGAAATTGGTAAGATTGTCTATCTTCTTTACATTCTTATAGTATCCATAGTTGATCAAGCCTTGTATAGAATTGTGTGGCATGGTCCACTTATGGTAGCAGTGTTTACTTATTGCCAATACATACATACATGCATAAATACACACACACACACACATATATATATATATATCCGTGTGTGTGTGTGTGTGTGTGTGTGTGATGTGATCATGGCCTTGAAGACAATAGTGTTATGAATATGTGAAGGTGATGATCACCCGATGTGAAGCCTATGACTAGTTTCCTATTCTAGTTGTTATCTAGGTTGTATGACTACTGTATAAGCATGTGTATAACTATGTTAGGGATAGGTTTAGGTACTGCCATTGATGAGTTCTGATGGTAGATAATCCCTTAATTTTGTACCACTATCTGAATGTGTGAATAGCTATGGTGAGGAGTCTTGAAAATTATGTGATGTTGACTTGTCTCCTATGCCATTGTGTGATGTATGGTCCATGATTGAACGTGCATTGTTGTCCTAAGATGGTGGCTACCTCCATCTATTATTGATAGGCATTATGTGATCATGTTGATAAACTATTCATGTAAAGAATATGTAACTATGAAATATGCGAGGTATCATTAACTAGGATGACATAAGTGGTTTACTATAACCTTGTCTATGCATTGCACAAGTGTGACTTGATAGGATAATTTTTAGGTTTGGTTTTCTATCTACATGAATTTCAATGCATGGTTATGTTATTAATGTGTAAAGTGGCTTAATGTGTTTATATGTTCTCATAAATATACTTATGCATTAATGTATGAACAATTGTGTCCTTAATGTATTTTGCGAAAGGTTTGCTCACATATAAGTATACACACATACACATGCATGATAATCTAGTTAATTGAGCGTCCTTAAGAGGTGTACTCAAGTGTACCCTAAACAAGATAGGTTCTTGAATATGATATGTCAATGTGAAATGGTTTATCACATGATTTAGGTTGATGAAGTCTCATCTATGACTTATGATCTTAGCATATGAGGATTAAATCTCCTAAAGCCTATGTTTATATTAATAAATGATTTTTAATAGATCCAACTTAGCTTAACACCGAGAGAACATGAAGTTGAGGGGTGTCCCTTCCCATTATAGAAAGGTAGGTAACCATAGTCCTCACGAGGTGATTAGCCTCATAACCCAAAGGGTATAGAGTGATGTTTCCATAGTGGATAACTACAATAACCCATTTTGCATAAAGAGGATTTCCACGTATACCTCCAAGTTCCATAACTATGCTTGCCACATAGGATCTAGCAAGTGATTTCACAGTATATGCTAGCATGTGTTAATGTTCTACTTAGGCTAAGTAGAGCACCTTCCATTGGTGTAACGCTCGACAACAAAAAATTCGATAGAGAACCAATTGTCTTAGAGTCGGTTAAGGCTATATTTTCCCTAAAGTAAAATGGACAATGGAAGTAAAGTAAAGACCCTAACAAGGATAAACTAAGGGTAATTAATAAGTGCAGGTGGGGGTATGCGACTTCACCTATGCATTGCACATGTGGCTCTTGAGGGAAGTCCTAGGAAGCTGCTCTATTGCATGTGACTATGTTTTTGTTCCTTATGCATGACTTTGTAGTATTGTCTACTTGTTCTGATAAAATGCATGGTATGAGTCCATATGAAGTGGTCTTATTGTTTTTGCATAATGTTGGTCTTAATAACTATATCATGAAGGTCTTGTTGACATGAATGAAGTTGTCTATGTTTCACATGTTAAAGTATGAAGTATAGGTTGTGATGTTTATGGACTTATGTTAGGTTTACTAAGTATGTGTGGGGTTATGTGGCTTCAAATGTACATAGCACTAGTATGCTTAGATTTGGATTGTGAGTAAGGTTATATAGTGATTTATGTGAAGTGAAGTTAGTATATGTACAATTTGATGTAGCTTACTATAAGGTCATTAGACTCTTGACTTAAATGTATCTACGATGTACTATACATCTATGATGATATGTGATGCCTTATGTAGGATGTATGTATGATTTCTTGTGGCCTTAATGTGATGCGTTGCACCAAGTATCACTACAGGGTTACTTGGGAGGTTAAGATGTTAAAAGAAAGTAACCTTACTGCAAAATGAAATTTTGTTACTGCAAAATAGTTCTAAAATATCTTAAATGCATTGTATGATGTTATATGATATATGATCACTGAATATGCCTATGCGAAGTTTTTAAATTCTATAAATGTTATAGTATCAAAGTTTTATGATGAATTCTAAATGGTGAGGATCTTGATATGTGTTTCCCATGATGAAGAAAAGTAATCCTTAAGTTTAACGATATCCTAATTTGTGTCTTTACTGTAAAGTCTTTTAATATTGTACTTATGATTTATGTTCTAAGGGTCATGTCCCTAATGTAATCTAATGTTGTTGAGTCTAGGATACCAAAAAAGAGACTACAGTTTTTTACTATGTATTATTACATTTTATATATAATGGAAGTGTTGTTCTAGCATATGATGTGCTAAGAAAGTTTTAAATTTTATGTTAAATATACCTATGATAATGCGATGAATGATAACTATGGGCTTGTATAAGACCTCCGAGAGGTCAAGTACGCCATTTTACTTGTAGGGAGTGCTCCCCGATTGTGACATTTGCTTTGCCATAGTTCTACTTTATCTTTTGCAACGCCTTAGGAGATTTAATGTTTTTTATGTGTTTATAGAAATTATTTTACCGTCTCTACTCCTATTAGTAAATCTATTGTGGATAAGAGAGTCTAAAGAAACTCACTCATATGCTTATCCCAAAGAGTTGCATATGTTTATATAGTAGAACTTCATATATTAGGTTTGGATGTTATTCTTGGAATGAATTTACTCCGTTGATGCTATGGTTCTAGTGATTGTAAAACCCAACTGGGTAGATTTAACTTTCCAAATGATCCCTTCCTAGATTCGATAATGAGAAATTATATGTCTAAGAGTAAGTTCTCATAATAAAGCTCAGAAAAATAATTTCGAAAGGTTGCATATATCATCTTGTTTGGGTTAGGATACAAATTTTTAAACCCCTATTGTTTAGGCGGTCCCATTGTGAATGAGTTTCGGGATGTTTTTTATGATGATCTACACGGAGTTACTTACTAAAGGAAAATTGCCATTTATATTGAAATTCTCCAAGATAAACAAACTATCTATATTCCCCCTTATCGTATGGATCTTTTAGAACATAAGGAATTTAAAGAGAAATTCAAACATTTGTTGAATAAGGGTTTAATCCGACCATGTATCTCTCCATAGGGTGCTCCATTTTTCTTTTTTGGTAATAAAGATTATTCACATTGCATGTGCATTGATTACCGCACACTAAACAAGGTTTCAATTAAAAATTTGTATCCTCTTCCAAGGATCCTCTTTCAGGGATTGATGATTTGCTTGACTAACTCATAGGTGTAAATTTATTCTCTATGATTGACCCCTAATCGGGTTATCACCAATTCAGGGTTAATGAAAATTACATCTAAAGATGGATTTTAAAACCTATTTTGGTCATTATGAAACATTGGTCATGTCATTTGGTTTGACTAATTCTACAGCTGCATTTAAAGAAATGAGGAATATATTATTTAAATAATATTTTAATAAGTTTGGAATTGTGCTTATCGATGACATATATATTTACTCGCAAATTAAGGATGATCATGATTGTCATTTAGTACTATTTTTCAACTCCACAAGGATCATGAACTATCTAAAAATCTAGAAATTGAGAGCTTTGGTTAGGATTCACAGCTTTCTTAGTGATATTGTTTCCGGTAAGAGTATTGCGGTAGATCTTAAGAAGATGTGTTCCGTTAATAGTTGGCCTAGACCCCCATCCCCTTCTGATATTTGTAGCTTATTCGCTTTAGACATATATTATAGAAGCTTTCTTGAACGGTTTTGTTCTATTGACTCTACATTTACTGCAGTGACCCAAAAGAATGTTAAGTTCTTAAGGTCGAAAGCATATGATACGATTTTTTAAGAATTTAAAGATAGGCTTACCTACGCTTTGGTGTTGACTTTACTAGAAGGGTCTGATGGGTTTGTTAATTATTGTAATGCTTTAAGAATTTGATGAGGATGTGTTCTTATGAAAAATAATAAAGTTACTTCTTACATATTAATACAACTTAAGGCTCATGAAAAGAATTATCCGACACATGATTTGAAACAAATAGTTATCTTTGGCTTGAATATTTATAGGTATTATCTGTATGGTGTCCATGTTGACGTCTTTATTGACTACAAAATTTTGGAATACTCATTCAAGCAAAAATATCTAAATTTTCACCAAAGTAGATGTCTCGAACTCTTAAAAGACCGCATGATATGAGTGTCCTTTATTACCTATACAAAACCAATATAGTTGTTGATGCCTTAAGTCGAATCTCGATGGATAGTGTTGCACATGATGAAGATGGTAAGAAATAATTGATTCATAATGTTCGTAGACTTGATCATCTAGCTGTTCGTTTGGTAGATTCTTATGAGGGTGATGTTGTCCTTCAAAATTTATTTAGATGTTGCAGATGCAACCAACACAAACCACCAACAGACCATCGATTGACCCACCAACCATAGGTGGAAGGCCATGAAATTCTATGAAAATGCAAGACCCACAGCCGGACCTATAAACCATAGTTCATACCATATATCGTTATCCATGTCCCTGGATCAAGACCCTTAGCTCAGCCCTCTGAAGGCAAACAACGTCCTGGCAGGATAGACCATTGGTCAGTCTACGACCCGTTTGTCTGGGGCTAGCTGTGGCCTTCTCAGTTTATAAATTGTGTTCATTTTAGTCTTTCCCTTATGCAATGTACAACTTAACTACGCGTTTAAACCCTAAACTACATCACTTTTGTAAGTTTAGTCCTAGTAAAAAAATCACCTTTGTCAATTCATTCCCCAAATTTCATCCAATTATAACGTGCGACGACTCGAATGTACCCCCAAAATTTAGGGTAAACATTTGGTCGGACAATTGCGTACTTGACCTTTCTGAGGTCTCATACTAGCCATTTGTATTCGTTCATTACATAAGATATGAAAAAAAGCGTGGAGTTAAAACTTTTAACGACATTTATAATAATAAGGAAATATATTTTATAAATACTAAAAGGTAGTCTCATCATCACAAGACATCTTAAAGACGTAACTTAAATATCTTAGGGACACGACCCTTTACATTCAATGAAAATACATAATAAGTTCTAATAGTAGCAACCAAAAAAAAAAACTATGCCCTGGATTAAATCAGGATATACTTAGACTTGAGAGAGTCGATTCCTAAGATTGCCTTCTAGTCTTAAACTTGCCTCCAACACATACATATAGAGTATAGAAAAGCATGGACTTAGTACAAACAATGTACTAAGTATGGCATATGCAAAAACATGCAAAAAGGGACGTTTTAGTGAAAATAAGATTTCATGCCAATTATGTAAGACTTTTGTGAATATCGAAGTAAAATAGAACATAAGTCACCATTTAGAACATAGGAAAGGATTTTCAAGAATTTAACACAAAGAGTCAGTTTACATCGAACTCAAGGTGAATTACAGTAAACTCATTCAAAACTAACACACAGTGAACTCACCCCCTAGAAGTTCCCTAACAAAGGTTATCCTATGATTCATAGAGTAAGACATGAGGGAACCGCCCATACATTTCTTTCAATGCAAACCCAAGTGACCATCAAGACTACCCATTATAGGCTTACTTCTTTGAGGTAGCAGTCCACATCTTATAACCAAACATTAGAGGAACATACTTGATTCTAAAACTTCACATAAGTGCCCTTCCCCAAGTGGACTTGCAAGTCACAACAAGTTCAATGTGAGAATAGCATCCCATTCTACTACTCCCACATTGTTATCCTTTAGGATTCCATGAGGTTACGTACACCTCATTCATCATTTAAAAACATCATTAAACAAGACATAACTTTAACATGCTTTCTTAACATTAGAATTCAGGTCACATAACTTTATTTTCATCACATAAAAACACATTCATACATTATGTAACATTTTGGAAAATTGTATGTCTAATGAAGAGCCAAATATGCCCTAAGGATATCCTATTAGTGGTACATAGGGACCCCAATGCCCAATATTGAGAAATATTGGGCATAGTGTAGGAAAATTTTGCAAAGGACATTAGCCAATTTTCTATATATGAATAAAAAATATATTTTTTGGGGTTGTCATACCCCAATCAAAGATTGATGTTCAATAAATGTACCTGCAAGGAAGACCATAAGATAAAAATAATAGTAATCATATAATAGATTTTGAAGTACTAGGCATCCATGTGTCAAGCCTAGTTCCATTCCACATGATCATTTAAAAGGATCATGTATATTAAATACTGCCCAAGGACATACTGACGATCCTTGGGATATTTAGTAAACATTCCCAAATGACCAATAAGTAATAATTAGTTAGGAAATTGAAACAAACCCATGTGCAAGCACATGTTCAATACATTTGAAGAAGTTGCCAAAGGAGGCGACCACCCTAACTGAATTCGGTTAGGGTAGTTAGGGGGAAAAACGTGCACAAGGGACCACTCCATGTAGGGCTTATAAATCCCTAAAAATTATTGACTCTAACCTACTGCCCTAAATAACTAACTAACCTAGTACTAACCGAATCGGACCCATTAGTGCACTCGACAACCTAGGACTAAAACCGGGTTGACAATAACCTAGTACTAGTTAAAGATACAACCTAGTACCTAACCTAGGATGGTCCAAAAGATTTGTTATGGTCCTAACAACTTAGGGGTACTTCAGTAATTCCCCTTGGTTACCCCTATTAATTGATTTATCAAATTAAATTAATTAATTTAAAAAGGGATAAAACCTATAATAAAAAGGAAATTTTCAGATTTCGGTTAAGACAAGAAAGGGACAACTTAGTACCTAACCTAGGATGTTCCAAAGAGTTAGTTAAGATCCTAAAGACTTAAGTGTACTTTAGTAATTAACCTAGGATACTTAATTAATTAATTTAGCAACTTAATTAATTAATTTAAAGGGGAAAAACCGAAATCATAAAACAATTTAAAGATTTCTGTTAAAATAAGAGAAAGACAAGGATTAGTTATGGTTATAACCACTTAACGGTACTTTAGTAATAACCTAGGTCACTTAATTAATTAAATCATCCATTTAATTAATTAAATTAAAGGGGTCAAACCGAAATTATTACACTAACCTAGTACAACTCAAGAAACATCCTAGTACTTAACCTAGGATGGTCCAAAAGGATTAAGTTTTGTTCCAATGACTTAAGGGTACTTTATTACTTTCCATAGGTACCTAAATTATTTAAATTAATGATTTAATTTATTAATATAATTCAAAATGTTGGCCAAAATCATAGTCAACACCATGTTTTAGATTTGACAAAGTGTTATGTTCTCCTATGTTTAGTAAACATAGGATGGTTTTTTTAGAAGGTAGTTAATTAATTTATTTAATTAACATATTAAACCCTAATTTTAATAAGTCAAGGTAAGTTCCTAAACCTCAAAACCACGTTAAAACTCAAACAAATACACGAATAAAATCATAAAACAAGCGTGAGAAAAACATTGAACAAAACGAAAGAAAAAAAAAGAAAATTTCTTAGATGATTTTCAAGGTTTCTTCGAGGTTTCTTCAAGGTTCGTTCAAGGTGGTCTTCGTAGATTAAGTTCTACTTAAGGTATGGCTTTTCTCTCCTGGAAGTCTTTCTCCAAGAGAACTTTCTTTCGAATGATTCAAAGATCTTGAAAACTAGGGTTTTTTCCCGTTATTCTTGTCGAACTCCTTTCACTAGTATCCTTGTTATGATTTCAATGTTGAATAGGTTAGAAATCATGTTGCTAGTATGTGGTGCTAGCGGATATTAATATGTATTTTATTAAAAAATGATTGAATGAATCTATTAATTGGACTCGTTTGATGCTTAGTGTTACTATGTGAATTAAAAGAATGATACTATGTTAATGATATGTTCGAAAATGGTATGTATAAATATGTTACAGTCTGTTGTGCATACTTGTTGTTAATATGACATTATCAATATGATATACTCATAACATGCTAATATGATGCTGTCTAAAATGTTTAAAAAAACGTTATGCCTAAAGTTATGTTATAAGGTTAGTGAAAAAGGATCCCCGTGAAATCATAATTTGAGTGAATGTTTGCCTTATGTCAATAAAATGACTAATAAAAATATCGTTCAAAATTTAAAATGTAATTGGCTATAATGTTATCGCTAAGTAAGTTAAAGATTGGCTAATGTATAGTGAATAAAAACGTAAGCATGTTGCACATTAAAATTGGTTATGCCAACAAAAATGGTTATGAAATCAATGCCCAATTGTTTATGCCAACACTAATCGTATGCTAATAAAATGGCTAACAATACATTGCATTAAAGTGATGTATGTAAATGGATATAATATTATGTTAAATAAATAATATATTCTCTAATGGTTCATGCATATTAAATTTAAATATGAACATACGTAGAATTGGCACATGCCAACAAAAATGGTTATGTAGTTTAATATTCAAAGGTCTAGGCCAATACTAATCATATGTCAATCTTGTGTAGTTAGAGTATCAATTTATAATGTAATCACTTCTAAACTAATTCAATGAACCCATAATCAAGGGCATGATTTTAATTGGGGCAACTCCCAACATTCTCTAAAAGAATTACATATGAACTAATGACACTCATTGAATGAAGTGCTCATCATCCTTAAACGATGATATGAATCTACTACACTAACGTAAGTAAGTAACGTGAGTTGTAACATAATTAAAGGGGTCTAAAGTATGTAAGCGACTATAATGGGGTATTAAAGGAAGTGAGACAAGTCTCACTTAAACATAAGCTTCTAAGTAAAAAGAATACTCGCGTATGAAGGTGTTCAAAAGTGTGAGCCAGTCTCATTAAAACCAGAGGATGATATGTAAGGAAAATTTACATTTCATCAATTTAAAGTAAGGATGATCGTCATCGATAGAGTAAGTAAATCTCAACCTAGAAGCAAGCCTCCATAATGCTTGAGTCAATACTAGAAGATAAAGAAGAAATGAACATTCAGGTAAAAGGGATGAGTATTTTATGAAATAAAATGTTCTAATGCTAATGAATGTGGTGACAATATAATAAGAGGCTAATGTTACCAAAACATACTCACCTATGACAGTGTAAAGCTAATGAAGAGACCAGTCTCTATGTACACTCTAACGAAAGTATTGAGACGGATGTATACTTAATACTAATGATGATTTGAGAAATCATCTACTGAGCTACGATGTCCTTATACTAGAAGCCAAGTTCTATGACGTATGAGTTGAATGAAATGGATCATTATAGTGAGAACCGATAGGCTAGCGATGAGCGGTGATGCCTTCTTTTGCGAAGGCCGGAGGTTCACATAACTCTCATGAGATGAGACTGTCCGGCATGCCGGGTATGGGTCTCCTTATATATTCTAGTCTTCAAACCTATAATGCCAATATAGGGATCAGGTGGGGTTTAATTCCCATGTATGCTAGCATGTTTTGGGTCACTTTGGCCGGTTAATCCACATCTTTTCAATGTGGGGTAGAACTGAATTTTATGATGCTCACATGATCTATGTCGGTTAAGGTTGGAGTACCTCAATGTATGAAATATAATTAAATAAACAATATCAAAGTTGTTTGTGCAAGACAATCAGGAGGTGAATTTGTATTAATGTAATGACATTAGGTCATTCTTTGTCATTACACTTCATGATCCCGATGAGAGTCTTAAACTTCATCCTAGGTATAGTTGGTGTTCACATCAGCCTACGAATGAATGAAATGAATAATGTGATGTATGAATGAAGAATGAATGAAATGAATAATGTGATGTATGAATGAACGAAACAAGCAGACTCTGTGTTAGCTAAAGAAGGCCCTCGGGTTGAGATCTCATATGTTGGGCCCTCACTTGAGATGTCTTATGCTACATCAACGATTCCAAAGTCTTGTGTATATGAAATGTATTATATATAAAACATGAATGTAATGAAATCAATCGCATGATCAATAGAGAATTGCTTATGAAAGGTAATGAATATATAGTGTAAAGAATGACTCACTATAAGGTAGGGAAATCATTCCTTTGTTCTTGGATTACTTACATCGATTCATTGTTGTTATGGGACTACAATGAATCATTGAACTTATAAGTAATAGATAGGACTAAAAGAATTATTGAACTATACAATAACAAGAAGAAAACGACTGAAAAATAATCTAAGTGTACAAAGAGGAGCTCTCGTCCTAAGAAGATCAAAATATCAAATCTTCGCCGGAGTTGTTCTAAAATTATGTGGATGATATTAATGATTATTAATCATATAGAAAATGAGTTGTTTTCTTTGAATGCATTAAAATACATAATATTCATACCACAATTCACATCTAACGATTTAGGAAAGTCTAGTCACTAGGCTTTCAAGAAAACGCATGTTGTTTAGGAAGAGCTTTCTTTGATCATGCATAGCCTTATGTGTATGTGTGCATACACACATACTTAGTACAAGTGGTGTAATAACACCCTACTTTTTACTATTTTTATAGGTGATTGTCAGAGGACAGGTTGCCGACACTTGAAGCGGTTTGGACTTCAACATTTCTCCAAACCATTTTGTAGGTCCTCATGATTTCGAGGATGCTACAGATTTAGTCTAGCCTTAGTTTTAGACATAGCTAGTAGATGTTTTCCCTAGAGTTTCTTTCGCACCTTCATTAAGAAGCTTTGTAATAAGGTAATGTTTGGCGTACTATTTATGATATATTAATCTTCAGTCTCGAATTGATTCTTTACGTTAGATGGTTGTTCTCTTATGTTTACATTAGTATATGATGTCTCTAGTTAATAATTATATGAAGTCTATGTATACTTCATACATATTAAAATGTTTAATTTTTTCGCAAATTTAACTAGATGAATGTGATGAATGCAAAATGAGTCTTGTCTGCGACCACTGAGAGGTCAACGATGCCGGTTACGATCCGGATTCCAGAATCTGGGTCGTGACCCATTAAAAACAAAGTCACACCAAGACTCCCCTTTTAAGTGTCTACTTGTGCAATAGATAAATAGTGTGACATACCACCACTATCCTGAGTAACACACTCTTTAGGAGACTTAGTTCATTACATTCTTTATTGGGGAATATGTTTAACCGACATAGACCACGAGACGTAGACATGGAATCCCGATATTAACCCCTATTGGATGAGGGATCCCCACTTGCCTAAGGTAGGGTCATTATTTTAGCCTTTACATTGAATATTCAATACTTGTACAGATGCGGGCGCACGGCTATGGGATAAGGAAATTGCTTCTAATTAACTCACTTTCAATTCATGAGGAGTAGTTATGTCAATAGGCACATCGGGTACAACATCTCTACTCACAATGTGTAACCACCTCTATTTCATATCCTCTAGGTGGTAAGCAGAACTCCCCAACTTAATCTTAAACATTCATTTACTATAGGTTAAGGTATAGCTAATTACAACCACATCTCAACTCACAAAGGGCACTTATCCCTAGAGGTTACATTAGAACACCATATATCAAATCACAACAGGTATCCAACCTCCAGCTTACCTTAGAAATCTCTTGGTAATAGTGAGGTTGCTACTAAACACTACATCTGAACTAACAATGAGTGTTCACCCCAAAACTCCCCTTTCATTCATTCAAGTGTGTGTGTGTACATGTGAGAAGACCTTTTATGGAATCCCCATTTTCATAACATTGACTCCTAAAAGTATTCATAACTTCATCCATCATATATCATACACTAGCATGCTTCAGATAAACATATAATTAACTTAGACATAATCTCTAGCATACTTCACATGACAACCTTGATAAATAACATCTACAAGAACTATTTTCATCATCATCTTACTTCACATAATATGCCTTCATTGACATATTCACAATACACATGTAAATTCACATTCATGTACTTCCGGTAAACGCCTCCACCAAAGGTGGCCAATACCATTCACGAGCATTTCACAATAAAAACTAAATAATACAACAAACTTACCGCTCATCCAAGATTTCACCACCTATTAATAATTTATCCAACAATTCATCATAAAATATCCCTTAGGGCAGTAGCTAAACTACATCATAACCATCAAGAAACTAGAAACCTAACTTTTCCTAATCATGCTCATTAAACTCATTTCATAAGTTAAATGTTTATAAAAAGAATAAACAAGTTTTCATTTGGAATTTGACATTAAAATAATCATTAAACATTAAGAAAAACTAATTTTAATCATTAAAGCATTTTCATACAAAGACCTATACTTATAGTCAACGCATAACAAAGTATGAAGTTTGAAACCCTATTTGAAATCTCATAGAAGTGGCTTCAGGATCAAGGATTACTACCATACCTCAATTAGAAGAAACACACTAATTTTTTGTGAAGAATCGTCCACAACTAGAGCCCTTCTAGATCCTCCATGACTTTTAGCTTCTATGGAGTTTGAGAGAGTCTTTCTTGAGAGACGGGTTTTGGGTTTTTTAAAATGAAGTCTAAAATCTGGTGTTAGTGTTTGAACCCTCATAATATACCTAAAAGACCCTAATATAATCATCCATGATTCATAAAAGACATGGGGTGACTTTTCCAAACATCCCAAGCCTTGGCAGAATTTTAGCAGCTTTTGCAGGAACCACCTACGCCCCTTTAGCGACGGACCGTAGTCCAGTCGACGCCCCATTGATGGTGTCCCCGATTGGGTCTGAGCCCTCATAGTTTTCAGGTGTTGCTTAACTTGGAGGTACAATCGGCTCCCAACATTGACGGTCCATCGTTTGACTTACGCTCCGTCCCTTGTGGCAGTAGTTTGCCACTGCTTGGCACCATCCTGCCAAAGAGATGGGGCCCTCTTCTAGGGCCCATCGTGGGTCCTCGGTGGAATCGTACACGGACATTTATCCCCTATATATGGTCATTTATGTATTAGTAACATCCATCCTCAATTTCAATAAAAATGAACTCATAAAAATTTCTGAAACACATAGGGACACACAAACACTTTCCAAGGCACATCTTCTAAACGTCATGGTCGTTCTTGGACGTCTGACCTCCAAAAATCACCAAACTTTAGAAACTTCCTAAAAACATCATTATTGAATATTTTAACATAAAATTAACTGATGAGATACATGAAAAGTTGTAGTTCAACCTAGTTCATTTTAGGGGTGTTACGTTCTCACCCACTTAGGAAAACATTCATCCTCGAATGAGACTAATCACTTTTAAGGACATAAAGGACTTAACTAGAAGAATATAATACATCCCTTAAAGGTAAAAACACTCATAGATAACGTTCCAACTTAGCAAGGAACACAACTACACATTTATAAGCATTTGCTACCATCACAGGCAACTTTTGCAACAATTTACATAATTCAAAACACACTTATTTATTTATCAATAGAGGAACTACCTTCTACAACATTAAAAATGCTCATATAAATAATTTTTTACACACATTGAACTACAAATCAATAAAAATGTAATTTTGTAAATTTTGAACTCCTTTACAGTGAACAGCAAAACATTAACAATGAAACATGTAAAATGATTCACCAATTCATATTTCAAGCAATTTCTTAGGAAGGCATGACAACATGAGAGATAAGACCATATAAACTCATTTTATAACATAGACATACCAACAAAAAGAACAAAACTAAGACTTACCTGGACTTTCATTTCGGATAAGTCCCTTACTAGATCCATGTTCACGGCAACGATTCCCCTTTCTGAAGCATTGGGATCTAGATTACCTTGAGGATCTTGGTTGACCTCTTACCCTTTTTCGCTAAGGACCGAGCAATCCCTCATATTATGGACCTTATTACAATACCAAAAACAACCGTCTGTTCCGGAAAGACACTTACCCAAAGTCAATACCCAGAAGTAGCACGCTAGGCCTCTCAAAAGTATGGCCATCTCCATGGGAATTTTTCTTTGGAGCTCTATCCATGTTCCCCATGGAAGGTTTTTGATGATTGAACGTCTTCTTAGGTCTGGGTTTATTTGATTCATCCATTCTAGGCCACTTCCCATCCCTAATCACTTCCCTAATCTTTGTCTCCTTAATTTGTTTAGCATACTCCAGAATCTATAGAGATTCGTATCATTAAAGAGCGTACAAAACATTATTCCGTCAAAGGCTCTCATCACATAAGGAGAAATGCAACTCATACTTAAATGGAAGACTCTTAATCATTACAAAACTACTAAGGATTTTGGTCTCAAGCTTTTATAAGAAGAGAAGGAAAGATAAGGACATCCACTACTTTACTAGGTAAACATACTACCTTCCCTCCATAGAATAGACCTACGCAAGAACTTCAATCCAATCACAAGTACAACTATGCAACATTACCCACACAATAGGGAAGACATCAACCCTTATAACACTACAACATTCTCATCACAACTTCTCAAACTTACACCTTAATTCTGAACTATCATTGTACATAATCAAAAGGTATTTCCCCCAAAAATGACTTCATTCAACCATTTTAACTCTTACTATGATTAAAACTACATCACTATACAATTTCACATCACAATATCTTCAATCTCATAAGGCACACATAGCCATAAATGGCATCACACCACAATCCTCAAGACTCACCTTCACACTTACTTTTGTAGCCACAAAATTATCATAAGCATCAAAACATCCCTTTCGCTCCCTCAAACTTAGAAACATCTCCCTTTCCAAGCAATCACATATAGGAAATCACAAGACAAGGGAGAAGAAGAGAGATACCTTATGGAGTAAAGTTCTATGGAACGATACAAGTGTAACGAAGAAAGTGAAACTTCTATCTCCTTATAGCATCTAACTTATGGGTGTGTCGCAACTCACAACGAAGAACAAGACTCTACTAGACGTAGCTTGTGATCCTAAATTATTTCCCATAACTTATTCTCTAATACCAAGTTTGTCATGACATGAAAGTACCCCCTAGAAGTTAGGGTAATCCTAAGGTTAGAAAATTGCGTACTTGACCTTTTAGAGATCGTGTACTAGCCATTTGCTATCATTCATTACAGAAGATATGAAAAGTATTGTGGAAAAAACTTTTCCTGAAATTTATAATAATAAGGAAATATCTTTAATAAATACTAAAGGGTAGTCTCGTCGTCACAAGTCATCTTAAAAACAAAACTAAAATATCCTAGGGACGAGGTATTTTACATTGTATAAAAATCCATAATAAGTCTTAATCGTAGCAAAAAAAGAAAAATAACTATGCCATAAAATATATATGAAGACAGACATACACTTGAGGGAGTCGATGTCACATCAAGGGAGCACCCTCTAGACGTAACGAGCATCGTCATCCTCTTTGAGGACTAAGACTAACCTCTTATTTTATATCATTAAATTATTTCGGGAATTTTAAAAACATTAGATTACTTCTACGTTGAGGCTTACATAGACCTCTACGTATACATAGTTATATCGAGTATACATAGACCCTTCTTATAAAAAGATTACTCAATCTTCTACTTTTATTGCACATAATTATATAGAAGATAACATAGGGTCAAATTGTCGTCTTATCCCATAACTATCTAACAAGAGAGTAATAATTAGGGCCTAGCACATACATCAATATATCAAGAGAATATATAGGTCATACAATGATTAGTATCCAAATGAAAATGAAAAAAACATAAGATTCTCAAAACTAATACAACTCTATAAGCTTAATAGTGGCATTGCACTCAGAAAGTGAGGACCTACCAAACTTGGATGATTGAGAATTCCAAGTCATCTTCAAAGTCGTCTCAAAGTCCATCAACAACCGAAACCTAAAATGTTGGGAAAAAGGAAGAAAATGGGGTTAGTAGACCACTTGTACTAAGTATGAGACCACCTGCACACACATTATGAAAACATGCTAAAAAGAGACATTTCATTAAAGGATGATATTTTACCTTTAGAAAACCTTATGCAGATTCAATAAGAACATACCAATCAATAGGAAATATTCATTTAGTCAGAGGCATGTACATCCCATGGCCAACAACACAAAGTCTAGTCAAATGAACATGCATATCATATAATTGAACACATAGTCACGTAACTCTATCATTAAGTACTAAAATCAACAAGCATGAATAAGACTACATTATAACATGACCAAAGCAAGAAAATTACCCATGAACCCCTATAATGTCTACAACTTAAATGACCAAGAAAAGCCCCATAACCTTACTAAATCAAGTAACCCAACAAGAATCATGACCAAGATCCCACTTCACATAGCATGACAGTTAAGAGTACATATCATCATAATTTAGGATTAGAGACCAAACACATATTCATAAGTGAAACCAATCATTATGTAGTATCAACAATATGCAAGGTCATCATATACATATAATGTACCATTATAAGTATATAATTAAATATAAAAGGTTTCCCTCAAGGAAAACTAGTGCAAGGCATAGGTAGAGTAGCATACCCCTACCTATGCTAAGTCAACATATTAGGTTACCCTAGTTGGTTTCATACTTCATTACTTCATTTTAGTTAAGGGAACACTTGCCTTAACCGACATAGACCACATAAGCTACTTGTAATACGTTCTTGTAACCCTTACAACGATGCAAGGTGGTCTACCGGACAATGTAAAACCAAACATAAACGTAGAATTCTAGGTGGATACACTGCCTAGTCTTCCAATGGGGGCACCATAGTTCAAGAACTTAGAGATAGGCACAACCTCTCAATATTCTAGTTCCTCTCATGGGAATCCATAAGGTGAGTATCCCTCATAGGGCAGTCAACACCTCATGTGGAACTACAGGGTGAACCTTCCTCTATGGCAAGTCAACTACTCCCATTGTCAAGTTCACTCAGTGCTAAGCTAAATCTCTTTTAAATAACTTTATTAATCATCATAACTATATGCAGGTAATAGGGTCAATCCCTTGTATAATCATCATTATCATAGCTCAATAAGAATTGTATAAGTATAGTCTCTTCATTACAATTCATACTAGTGAGTTTAGCACATTTATATATTACTTCATAATAAGGAACATTGGTAAATCATCACCATCCTTATCAAATTTAGATCTTAGACAACACCTTATAAACCATAGTCAAGACATTTCAATTCAACATCATACCAACCCGATGAATCTCAATACAAGACATACTCCAATACAACATCATGATTTAATCACAATTAACCATAAATGAAGTAAATAATAAGGATCACAAGACAGACCTAGTCTCATTAATAATACATCACCAAGGTCTTTCCATCAACCCTAACTCAAGACAATTAGGGTGTAGTATCATCATATAACAATAACCAACATGATAACAAGCCTAATTGAATCACTACATCACAATCCAAAAGTAGTTCATAGATTAAGACAAGAAACATAGGTCAAAGTCTTAGTCTAGATCAATTACTCATGATTAGCATGATAGAACTTTAATTCACCCTAATATATTCATGATTGATACAATATCATCATCTAGTTGTAATTCAACTAATAACAAATTTAATTGAACCGACATTACACAATTCATATAAAGATCATAACCTAGGGTTAAGTGAAAATAGGTAATTTTCTACAAACTAGACCAATCAATAAAGAAACAAAATAAATGAGTTAAAATATATGTTAATACATTCATAATATCCAAAACAAATAAAAAAAATAAATTCACAAGATCAATTTCGAGACTTGAAAAGACCCACATGAAAACTCAACTTTTGAAATAAATTTGATGGAATCCTTTGAAGAAAGAGGTCTCAAAGGTGAAAGGAAGATAGTACCTTACTAATTTATGAAGATTAATGGAGGGTTTCAACCATTTTCAGACCTTGAACCCACCCCTATCATGGTCTTCAATGGAGTTCTTCAACTAGAGAGAATAAACAGAGAAAGAAGAGACTTTTGGGTTTGGAATTATAAGTACATAGGTTAGTCTAATTAGCTTATGGGATTTAAATAGGTGGTTAACTACCCTAATTAGGCCTACCCTAATCCCTAATTGTTCTCCTAAATAATCCAACTAGTCAATTGACATATATGAAAACTTGCAGCAAAACACAAACCTCATAGACGACAACACGATCGACGGGCTGTGTGTCCGTCGACGGGCACTGTGCACCTCCGAGCTGCACATCCTTAGATGGTTTTAGAGATTATGAAAAATTAACCTTTGGAAAAATTGACTAAGTATCTATTGTAGTTTGAAATCGACACCATGTTGATTAGACAATGCCTCGTCGGTGGACTTCATCTGTGGACATTGTCAATTTACAGCTTTTGGTCACTTTTGCAAGGGTCCTCCTCAAGGTTTCTTGGTCGGTATTTAGGGAGTCGTACCCATGTGTCTTGAATACGAACTAACTCTAATACGTTTTATAAACCCTTCCACAAATTTTCATCATTTTTTGACTCCTAAAAGCTAGTCAAATAGGCTAAGGCACACTATTACCTCATTGAACTAGTTTCCGGACGTCATTGTCGTTCATGGACGTTTTGGTTTCTAGACTTTCTAAATGACTTATATTCAATAAAATAGACCTCAAAACAGTGTCTAAACCTTTTGAAACCTATATTAGGCTCTATAACACGTCTTAGATTTTCAAAGTTTTACATTAACTCCCCCTTAGGAACAGTCGTCCCCGAAGGACACTAAAATCTTTTGAAAGGAAGGAATAGACTCAAGACTAGAAGTCAAACTAACAATAATACATGTCAATATGTGTTACAACATCAATAATAACATTTACAAAAGGCAATTCAAAAATTCAATTACCTATCATAAGGCTTAAAAAATCAAATTATGAGAAATTTTCTTCTCACAACAACACATGAGATCAATATGCCATACATGAGTCAATTATGCAAAAGTTAAACTTACAAACATTTTGCACATTATTTCATAATGACTCACCACATAAAAAAGCACAACATAACTCAAAACAAGAAGATATACAAAACCTCAAGTCAAAATGCACATTTCATTGTACTACTCACTTTGATGACACCAAAAATTCACATTGTGCAAGACTTCAGAAAATTCAATTTTTAGTCATTATTTTCATTATTAATAGGAATAACTAACCTTAGTTATTAAATAGATGAGGGTAACAGGACATCATGTCAGTCTCAGCCTCCCATTTAGCACCCTCAACTAGGTCATTCTTCCAGAAGACCTTTATGAATGCCAACTACTTGTTCATTAACATCTTTAATTTCCTATCAAGGATTTGAATTGGAAAATCTTCGTAAAAAAGGATATCCTTCACATCAATACCCTCAGTATGATGAATAGACTCGGGATCACCGATACGCTTCTTAAGATTAGGAAAATGGAAAACCGGATGAACCAAAACCAATTAACTAGGAAACCTTAACCTATAGGCAAACTTACCAACTCTTTGCAAGATTTAATAGGGACAAACAAAACAAGGACTAAATTTTCCTTTGTTCCTAAATCTAACTACCACTTTCAAAGATGTAATTTTCAAGTACACTTTGTTACCTTCTTCAATCTCTAAATCCCTTCACCTATGATCGACATAAGACTTTTGCCGACTATAGGCTATATGAAACCAATTCTATAAGATATGAATCTTCTCCAAAGTCTTATAAATCAAATTGGGACCCAAAAGTGAAGATTCACCAACTTCCAACCATCCAATAAGTTATCTACATCTCCTGCAATACGGGGCTTCCTAAGGAGCCATAGATATAGATGAATTGCACCTATTGTTGTAAAAAACTCCACGAAAGGCAAATTCTTATCCTTTTTTTCCTTCGAATAAATTATGCAAGCCCTAATCATATATGAAAAGCGGTTCTTAACTTCACCTTTGTACCAAACCTGTCTTTGAATGATCTTCAAAACCTAGATGTGAATTGTTCACCCTTATCCGATATAATGTATAACGGAATACCATGGCGACACACAATCTCATCTATGAAGATCCTTGCATAATCCTTCGCCAGATAGGTAGAATTGACGGGAATAATACGGGGACCGACTCTATGTGAAGAGTTTCGGAGTCTAAATCTTGGACTATTACTATATGGGTATAAAAATGCTTTAGAATGATTTTAAAAGCTTTAAAACAAGAGATGATACATATCAAGTTTTACTAGTTCAACAGAAATAACTCTATTGGGTAAAATTATAGGACAATGTCTATACACCCTCTTTGCGAAAACCGACTCACCCACTGGGGTAGACACCTTACGAATTTCATTCAAGATGTCAAGAAAAATGTCAAACTTCTTTACTATCAAGGGAGTAACAAAAGAAAATGTAGCGCCCGGATCTAGTAAAGCATAAACATCAATAAAAAAGAATTTCAACATACCGATCAACACGTCGGGAGAAGTCTCCTTCTTACCCCTAGAGCGGAGATCATAAAAGTGATTCTTCTTTGGAGGATCAACATTTGAACCACTTTCTAGATCCATTCTCAAGAACTAGCATGATAGGACTATAATTAATCCAAATCTATTTATGATTGATACAATATCATAATCTAGTAGTAATTCAACCAATAACAAATTAAATTGAACCAACATTACACAATTCATATCAAGATCATAACCTAGGGTTAAGGGGCGAATAGGTAATCTTATACAAACAAGACCAGTCAATCAAGAAATAACATGATTAAGTTTAAATACATGTTACTCTGCTCGTAATATCCAAAATAAATAATTAAAAAATCAATTTATGAGATCAATTTCTACATTTAAAAAGACCCATGAGAGAACTCAACCTTTGAAATCAATTTGATGGAACCCTTGAGGAAAGAGGTCTCAGAGGTGAAAGAAATCCCATAATTGAATAATTGATTAATATTGATGGAGAAATTTAAAACTTTTCAGCCCTTTAACCCACCCCTAGCTTGGTCTTCAATGGAGTTCTTCAACTAGAGAGAGAAAGAAGAGAGAAGGAAGAGTGTTTTGTGTTAGGAATTATGAGAGATTATGTTAGTATAATTATCTCAGGGGTTTATATAGGTGGTGAAATAACTTAATTAGACCTACCATAACCCGTAATTAACCTCCTACTAAGCCAACTAAATAATTGAGTTAAATGAAAACGTTCAGCAAAACACAAACCTCATAGACCACACCACGATCGACGGATCATGTATTCATCGACGGGCATTGTGCACCTCCGTGATGCATATCCGTCGATGAGTTCATAGGCTATGTAAAATGAACCTTTGCCCAAATTTACTAATTTTTCATAGATTGTGTCCATCGATGCCCCGTCGATTTGACCACGCATCGTTAGTGGCCTTCGTCTGTGGACACTGTCTCTTGACAATATTTTACCACTTTTGTAACGATCCCCTTCTAGGGCCCTTGGTTGGTCTTTAGTGATTTGTACCCGCAGTTTTCGACTGTGAACTAACTCTAAAACGTTTTATACACCTTTCCACCAATTTTCATTATTTTCTGACTCCTAAAAGCTAGTCAAATAGGCTAAGGCATGCTAGTACCTCGTTGAACTACTTTCCGGACGGCATGGCCATTCTTGGACATTTTTGTTTCTAGACTTCCTAAATGAATTATATTATTTAATATAGATTTTTAAACTATTTCTAAACCTTTTTGAACCTATGTTAGGCTTTATAACACATCTTATATTTTCGAAGTGTGAAAGTTGATTCCCAAGCTTGCCTTCTAATCTTCAACTTGCCTCCAACCTATACTTATAGAGTATAGAGAAATATGGGGTTAGTATGAACTATGTACTGAGTATTACATATGCAAAAATATGAAAAAAGGGATGTTTTAGTATAATTAAGCTTCCATGCCACTTAAGTAACACTTTTATGAATATTGAAGTAAAATAAGACATAAGTCACCATTTAGCATATAGGAAAGGATTTTCAAGAATTTAACACAAAGAGTAACTTTACAGTAAACTCAAGGAGATTTACAGTAAACTCATTTCAAAACAACACACAGTGCACTCACCCCCTAGAAATTGTACTAACCACGGTTTTCCTATGATTCACTTGGGTAAGACATGAGGAAACCACCCATACGATTCCTTGAATGCATACCCACGTGACCCTCAAGGCTACCTATTATAGGCGTAGTTCGTTGAGGTAACAAGTCCACATACAATAACTAAACATTAGAGGAATATACTTGCATCCAAAACTTCATATAAGTGCCCTTACCCAAGTGGAGTTGCAAGTTATACTAAATGCAACGTGGGAATAGCATCCGATTCTACTCTCCTACTTTCACCTCCTTAAGGATTCCATGAGTTTAGGTACACCATA
Source organism: Solanum pennellii (assembly GCF_001406875.1). Taxonomy (NCBI): domain Eukaryota; kingdom Viridiplantae; phylum Streptophyta; class Magnoliopsida; order Solanales; family Solanaceae; genus Solanum; species Solanum pennellii. The sequence goes on from NC_028640.1 coordinate 38,102,350, forward strand.
TTCATTATTAATAAACTTCCTTACACAAGACATAACTTTAACATTGTTTCTAAACATCAAAAATTAAACAATATAACTTCATTTGCTTTACATAAAAACAGGTTCATGCATTAAAAACAAAGCAACACCAAGATTCCCCTATCAAGTGTCCACGTCTGTAATGGATAAATAGCGTCCTATACCACCACTACCCTGAGTAGTACACTCTTTAGAAGACTTAGTTCATTATATTCTTTTGTGGGGGACGGATATAACCAATATAGACTATGAGAGGCAGACATGGAATCCATATATTAAGCCCTATCGGATGAGGGTCCCCACTTCCCTAAGTTAGGGTCATTGTTTTAGCCTTTACATGGTATCTCCAATAGCAATACCTATCTGGTGCATAGTTAAAGGATAAAGGAGATTGTTTCTAAGTAACTCACTTTATACTCATGAGGAGTATTTATGTCAATAGGTACATTGGGTACAACATCCTCATAGCGTGTAACAAACTTTTCTTCATATCCTCTCGGCGCTAAGCATAACTCAAACGTGGAGTCTTAAACATAGTTTATTATAGGTTGAGGAAGAGCCAATTAGCACAACATCTCAACTCACGAAGGGTATTTATATCTATAGGTTACATTGGAACCCCACATCTCAACTGACAATGGGTATCCAACTTCCAACCTATCATAGAAAGCTATTGAGAATAGTGAGGTTGCTACTAAATATTACATTTCAAGTAACAACGAGTGTTCACTCCAAAACACCCCTTTTCATCCATTAACTCTACCATTTATTCAAGTGTGTGTGTGTACATGTGAGCACAACTTTCATATAATCACCTTTTTCATAACATTGACTCCTAAATCTATTCATAACATAATTCATCATATAGTATACACTAGAATGCTTCACATAAACGTATAATTTACTTAGACATAATCTCTAGCATACTTCACATAAAAAGCGTCATAAAGTGCATCAACAAGAACCACATCATAATCATCTAACATAACATAATATGCCTTCATAGCCCTATTCGAAATACACATGTAAATTAATATTCATATATTTCAAGTAACCACCGCCACTAAACGTAGACCATACCACTCAACAACATTTCACAATAATAACTAAATAATATAACAAACTTACCATTCATCCAAGATTTAACCACCTATTCATAATTTATCCAACAATTCATCATGAAATATCCCTTAGGGCAGTAGCTAAGCAACATTATAACCATCAAGAAACCATAACCCAACATTTCCTAATCATGCTCATTAAACCCAATTTCATAAGCTAAAAGATGATAAAAAGCATAAACATATTTTCAATGGGGTTTTGACACTAAAATAATCATTAAAAACTAAGCACAACTCATTTTAATCATTAAAACTTTTTCATACAAAGACCCATACTTAGAGCCAAGGAATAAAGAAGTTTGAAGTTTGAAACCTTTCTTGGAATCTCTTTGAAGTGGCTCGTTGAATGAAAGAACGTTCAAGGATCAGTAATAATCCTCAAATGAGAACAAACTCATGAATTTCGATCAAGAAACGTCCACAACCAGCCCCCTTCTGGCTCTTCCTTGAGTTGAAGCTTGTATGGAGTTAGAGAGAGTCTTTCTTGGGGGAGGGATTTCGGGTTTTTGAAAATGAAGTATAAAATTTGGTCATAGTATTTGAAGCCTCTTAATATTACTAAAATACCATAAAATAATCATTCATAGTTCATCAAGACTTGGGGTGAATTTACCAAATACCGCAAGCCTTGGAAGAATTTTAGCTGCATTTGTTGGAACCACTTACGCCCCTCTAGTGACGGACCATCGCCCACTTGATGCCCCTTTGATGGCGTACGTCAATTGGGTCTGATCCTCCATCTTGTGCAGGTATTTCGGACCTTGCAAGGCCAATCGATGGGTCGTCGTTTTACCACCAATCCGTCCTTTGTGGCCGCCGTTTTCCTCTGCTTGGCAGCATCCTATCAAAGATAGAGGGTCCTCTTCTAGGGACCCTCATGGGTACTATGTAGAGTCATATCCGAACTTTAAACCCCTACACATGGTCATATAGGTCTTATGAGAATCCACCCTCAACATGAACTAAAACAAACACATAAAACATGCCGAACATAACAAAACTTTAGACACTGCCTCAAAAAATCAATATTGACTATGTTAACATTAAACTAACTCATGAGACACATGCGAAGCTCTAGTTCAACCTAATTAATTTTAGGGGTGTTACATAAGGAAAGAAGGAGAAAGTAGACAACCAAGACCTTTCAAAGAATGCATCAGGTCTTCTTCAGTTCCATCCTCGAAATTGAATGATTTTCAATGAAATTATTCATCATGTATGTGGTATTTCGCTAGTCGTTCCTTTACCAATTAGGTACGTAGAATTAATTTATATTCTTGACTCCATTTGTAGTACTTAGACCTAGGGTTTTATAGAAATTTATATAATTGTCGTGATATAGTTTTTAGAATATTCCTAATTAGATTTCATGTTGTTGTAAGACTGCTTCTTAGTTCCTTGCATGAACATTAGAACCATATTTGTGTAGATTCGTTTACTTCATGAATTACATATGTAGGAAAGATAAACAAATATACATGACTCAGTTTTCAAATGTTTCATTATCAATGCTTAATGTTGCATTTTCATTAAGCATGTAAATATTGAGTTATCCAGAATATTTCAGTTATGTTGTATTGTACATACTTCGAGTTTGAAGTAGTCATAACACCTGGTTAGAATATGGTTAATCACCCTCATAGTCGAAGAACTACATGCCCTAGTAGGTTTATAAGTCCGTACTTTGGGTATCATATTTAGAGATCACGCTGGTCATGCTTGTATAGCCCTAACAAGGTATATTAGGTCATTGATATGGGGCGTATACATCAGACTCCACATTTAGCTCACATTGTTTTACGTCAGCTAATAGTAGATTTTCAAATTCTAGTCGAAATTAATAGGTTCCCAATTGCATTTTTGTATTTAGCTTAAGTATGTTATGTACTTGGTCATTACATTAAGTCTAGTTAGTAGATTTTTGTATCTTCATCATAGTAAGATTATATCATTGCTCAATATTATTTGTTAACTTTTATCATATCCTACATGCCTAGTGCCTTTAATGTACTTACGCATACTTTATGCTTCATCTTTTTGTGATGTGGGTTCAAGTACTCAGTATTCAAAGCACATGCACATTGGTTACCGATCCTTATTTAGCAGTATTATTGGTGACCCCTCATTCTTCGTGGATGATAGACATGTTCTTTTACATTTAGTCTTAAATTTTGATTTTAATTTTTTCTATAGTTAACTTGGGGCATGTCCCGGCATATCTAGTTATTTGGACACTTATTTCAAATATAGACTGATTCCTCTTTGGTATTTTTAGTTGTATTTTAGTATTTCTTATTATGATTTTAGTATTTATGTAATCATAACATCTTTGGGTATTCCATACCATTAGTTATCTATGTTTTTAGTTTCTGCATAGTATCTCTTGAATTCATAGAATTGTAGAATGCTCAAAATATGCAAGGTCAAGGTTAGCTTCGGGTCACTTGTGATACCAGGTCTGTGGTTCTATCAAAGCAGTAACCTCGCGGCATGACAAAGTTTGTACCAGTGCTAGGTTTATGATTCTTGGAGTATCTTAAAAGTCGCACTATGTACAATCCATTTCATGAGTACGAAGTGCGCCACACCTATGAGGGGGATACAAAGTGTTTTAGGAAAAAGTTCACTTGTTGTTATTCTTATCATTTGTGGGTATGAATTCCTCTCTAAGTTGGCTTTTTGAATTTAAAATCATGCCTCCTCAAAGATATCACACAAGGAATGTATATGTGTACAACACTAATGTAGTCCCTCAAATCCCAGACTATGAGCTTATGAATGTAGAAGTTAGAGAGATATCCAACTTTTGGGGTAGGGTGTAGCCAACCAGAGTAACCAGTATGTTCCAGTTCTATCAAATACTAGTGTTGTATCAGTGGAAGTTGGGGTATGGGATTTAGTTCAAATGAATAGGCTTGAGTTTCTAGGCTTGCTAGTTGGGGAAAACCATAAGAACATCGTTGATGAGTTCAATAAAATCTCTTGACTTTTGCAAGTGACTGGGAATGATTAAGTAGATTTTGATTCATAGGAGTGTTTTATAAGAGATTAAGGATGTGGCTTGAATATGGTTTATTGCAGTTGAAGGAAAACAAGGGTGAGAATCAATCCTATGACATATGAGTATTTTATAAGAGCTTTTTGGGACATGTATTTCATAAGAGAGTGGAGAGAGTGTAAGGCTCATAAATTCATGAAATTGAGACAAGGTTCTATGACAGTCAAAGAGTAAGGACTTAAGGTTTACCCATCTGTCAAGGGATACTCCATATATGGAAGTTAATTTCCTAGGGAAAATGAGTAAGTTGCTTTTAGGTATCTAAACTTGTGAAAAATAGACATTATAAATGTTATGATATTGTAGGATATGAGAATCTCTCGGCTCATGACTCATGTTCAGCAAGATGAGGAAGATAAGCTTCGGGAAACTAGATAAGGACAAGAAAAAGGCTAGATAAGGAACTATGAGTACTCTTAGAAGAAATTGGGTGGTAGAAATCACTCGCAGTTTTAGAAAAAGGTCTTCATCTCTAGAACATTCATAATCTAGTGATCCACCCCCATGTTTTGATAGGATCACAAAGGTAGGGTATGAGACTCTAAATCTCAATGATGTGCTTAAGATAACAGGACCTACCCAAATTGTCGAAAGTGTGTTAGTACTATCCGGGTGAATGTCTTGTAAGCAAGTAAGGATGATTCGATTGTGGTTACACTAGTCACATGTTAAAAGATTATTCTTCTTGTAACTATGGACAAGTAGGTAATAAAAGTAGGTGTCAATCTAAAACTTTAGGGGAACAATTTGGTCTCCCAATTCAGTAGGGTACTTAAACTACTACATGTGGTGGTCTCCACTAGAAGATGTTATATTATGTCCATTCTAGACCAGACTAGCAAAATTTTCCTAATGTCTTCACTTGTACTTTATTAATATTTTATTCGATCTTTTATGCTTTGTTACATTCAGGGGATACTAATTCCTTTGTAAATGTATATATAATAGTAAACTTGGATATCAGTCAAGAAACTCTAAGAACACTTCTTAGTCTCTACTCTTGTTTGTGACCCAGTAATCGCTACACGAGTACAAAATTGTCTTGTACAGTCTCTCAGAAAGTAACTTTAGCAAATCTTTTAGGGTTAGAAATTGTAGATATTGAAATAATTTTAGGTATATATTGTTTACATTCCTATTATGCCTCATTCGATCGTATATCTTTGATGGTTTGTTTAAATTTCAATGTGAACAAGTCTTAGAGTAAAAACGTAGTATCTTAGTGCCTATGGGTCGATTTATTTCCTACCTTAAGTCCAAATAGATGATCTCTTATGGGTACGTCTATCAAATACGAAGTATTAAAGATTCAAGCTTCAAAAACACAATTTAATGAGTCATTCCCTATAGTAAATGAGTTTCGCAAAGTGTTTCGAGAAAAACTTCTTGGAGTTTCTCTCGAAAGGGAAATCAACTTTAGAATTAATAACATGAAAAACTTCCAATCCTATTTCTATATCCAAAATGGCTACAACATACCTTAAGGAATTGAAACATTGTTGAAATACCTTCTAGATAATGGTTTCATTAGACCTAGTATTTCTAGATGGGGTTCTCAAGTGTTTTTCATGAAAAAAAAGATGGTTCTCTCCAGATATGTATTGACTATCGATAGATTAACAAAGTCATAATCATGATTAAGTACACTATCCTTAGTATTGGTGACTTGTTTTACCAACTTTAGTGTGCTAATTATTTTTTGAAAATAGACCTCAGATCCGTTTATTGATGCTTATCATTAACAATGACACAAACTATGGTTAGAGTGTCTACGATCATCGACAATATAATAACCCAACCGAGGGTTAGGGTCATGTCCCAAGGGTGTGGTTTCGAGAAAGTTAAGTAGAATTTCATTTTAATTCGTACTTAAAGAGATTAACAAATAAAAACATTGTAAACAAAAAGGGGGTGACACCAAAGTGGGGGTTTTGTCACAAGTAGTAAACAACGTATAAATGCAAAGAAAATCAAGAAAGTAGAGAAGTTCTGGAGTGTGGCTGCAATATAAATTTATATAAATCGTTGGATACATGCTTTCTATAGAAAATTTACAATATAATAGTGATTAGGATAAGCCTTAGATGTAAATAAGTATCTAACCTTTCAGCAGGCAAGACCCAACAATAATATCAAATCATATTTACAAATCACACCCCATGTATAGGGGTTTTCAGCTACAGATCAAGAAATTACAAATTATACCTGAAATGATATGAGAATAAAATGTGTATAAGAATATAAACCTTGATTTTAGCAAAGGAAGAGTAATGGAAAAGACCCACTTCTAACTTGGGAAGATGAACTACTTCTTTCTTTAAGACTTCCATGAAACCCTCTATAAACTTAAAAGAAAATACAAGAAAAATAGTATTCTTAGTGAAATCATATAATAATGTTTTAATTCTTAAAAATAACAAATAAGGCTAGTATTTATAATTTACAGATATAGTGTTGTAGCGGATAATTTGGCGAGTTTTTTCGAGTTGGCCGAATGACTTGGAGACTTGCACTTCTATTTTTTCCATTTTTAAGCTTGCCCTCGGCATCTTCAAGTTGTGTCCCATTGGGCGGTATAGTACTATATTGTAGAACTATTCGGAAGTGCATCAACTGCTCTTTTTGTTTTATTTTTATCCTCTTCATTTAGGGCTTCGCGTACTAGAACAAAGGATAGTGTCTTTCCCTTCGAAGACTCTCTAATTGTACTTGCCGATGCTCAAGCATTAGCGTCTTTGTTCTTTTCATCCTTTTATGTTCCTTTTTGCGCCATAGTGACCATACTTTCCTTAAATCTTCAGATACTTGAATTTCAAGAAGTTTTTATCAGGTATTTGGATAAAAAAACCATTTATGAACATTATTTCTATCAAAATAAAGTCCTGAATGAGTCCAGTTTTTTGACTCATCAACATCCCCAACTTAAACATTTGCTTGTCCTCAGGTAAAACTCAAGTTCAGTAGTTCAAATAGGATATCTAAAATAGTGCTACACAAGACTCAATATTGAATATACACAACAAGACTCAAACTACTTATGCAATAATCAATTGTTCAGTCAAAGATTGAAGTTGTGACACACCATTACCAAAGATTCTCATGCTCACAATGCTTCGTACTAATGAAAGTTAAAGCTTAACAAAAGTATCTGAATGCTGTCACACAAAGAATGATTCCATATTTATGCACAAGAATTTATAAACTTAAGATAAGGAATCAGATGCAATGGTCACATTCAAAAATATGAATTCAATGCATGTTTTCATCCATATGTTTGCCCTTATTTTCCAGTCAACAATCGTTTCATCTCTCTAAAGATCAAAAAGGTCTTTTCAAGGAATGTAATGGGGATGAAGGCTAAGGTATGGAAATTTAGGCTCGGTGAAATAAAGATCCTCATCAATTGTGGAGATCACAACACTTCCTTTTCCTCACCCTGTTCTGTCATTTTTTTCATCTAGTGTTTCTACATCATCTTATAATCCATGTCCATGGATTGCTTGGGAACCCAAATTGCTTTTGAATTTTGATCACTTAATTTTATTTATCATTATTTTTTTTGTTCTTTTTCTCTGTCTTCTTCTTCTAATTTATTATATAGAGGGCTTTCATTACCTTCAATTATCATGGTTTATTTTAGACTTTTCTTGAACTTGTTGCCTTTTCCTTATCCTTTTAACCACAACCCCAACTTACGATTTTGGTTTAAATTTACTATGCACTAAATTACAAGTAATGAGAATTATAGGTAGTTTTTGAATAAACATCTAGGTTTTGACAAGTTTCTTCCAATGAAATGTAAAGTTCAAGGGGTATTCAAGAGAGGTCCACAGACTCATGACGGAGTTCACAAAATTGGTATATGTCAAATTGTCTAACACTCTATAAAATTGCGTAATATCATATCCAAAGAAGAACCACTTATTATGCTAGATTAACAAAGCAAATTTTAGGTTTGTTCATGCATGGTTCCTAGTAAGCTCATCACACAAGGAGTAGATACAATGGTAAACAAGACTACAAACTTTCCCTTGTGTGCAATGATCATCACAAGAGAAGTCAATTGATATATGGGTAATCAGAATAATATGCCAAGAGTTCACATATTGTCTATGCGACATCATATGATCTCGTCATAGACACACAAGTATGTTTGTTCGATCGAAAGAACTATTTAAGTCATCAGTATGATTGACATAGAGACTTAAATTTGTATGAGAACAGAGTATTTAAACACAAGTAGTGGTGAAAAACTTTTGTAAAAAATAAAATATCGGAAGGTTAAAATTTGCAATCAATTAAAATAAAAATGAAGTCATAATCTTATACATCAAAAGCAATATAAGACACAATGTAAAACAGGCAACTCAACTATAATCAAATCATGATTTAAAACAACACAAGGGTGAGTCTAACCCCATCATAAGAAAATTATTTGTCCTCAAATGCAAATAATTAAAGTAATTGAATGTGTAATCAATGTAAGATAGAGAGAGAGGTAAAGAAGGGATCATGTCTAAGCGCTCGCTCTGTCTAGAAGGGCATCAGTGGCCAGTGCATAGATTTGGATTTGGGTACTAGTACTTGATGTTGCATCGTCCTTCTCTTGGGTTTCAGTGACTTTTACTACGTCGGCTGCGCCTTAAGCATCTATATTTGCCTCTACAATTCTATCAACATCGAGATATGGTTTAAAGGCATGGATTGCATTACTGAACCCCATTTACATGATGGAAGAGTGTGGTCGATGGGAATCCTCTTGTTGGAACTTCATTTCTTTTTCTCTCCCCTATCTTTGGCGAGCTCTGCAATCCTTTCGTCTCTTTTAAACTCTTGTGATCTTACTTTTCGGGATTGTATGTTTCTCCCTGTTACCTTTTGTCTACCTATTTTTGCATAAACTTGAAGTCAAAGTTAGAAAATATTTTTAAAATCGAAGGGGGATTTTGAGTGTAGAATCACTTCACCAAACTAGTTGTTAAAGTGCCCGTCCACTTAGGTGATTTGCCCAACATATTTCATATAGGGTACAAAGGTGCATACAAAACGGCGAATCAAGAAGTCTCTCGGTAAGTCACAGAGAGTGTCAGAGATGTTACACATTTCTCTAAATGCTACAGAGCATTCAACATATTTAACATTAAGTTAAAATCAAAAGGTGACTTAGGAGAACCGTTGAATTGTTTGGCGAGCTTGATCCAGCTCGCTAAAAGGCTCAACATGCCAATGTATAACTCATCTTCTTAATTCAAATCTGCAACCCCTATTGATGTCATTTGAATCTTCCACAACACTAATTCAACTGATACCCATAATATGTGCACATTCCCATAGAGAAAGTTATTTTAATTTCATGCACACTCGAATGGGGTTCCGCCAATTAAGCAATAACAATCAATTAGTAATTGATAAAACCCACAATTGAATTAACAAGAGATATCCAATAACGATTCAATAAGATTCACGTTATGCAAATGAGTACAATTTTGTAGGAATAGATAAAGATTTCGAAATACCAACCTTTGATGCCTATAAAGAATACTACTGATATGCTAAGCAGCAAAGCAACCATAATCCAAGCATGGTTCCACGAATAAAATACTCTAAAAAGTGCAAGAAATATAAATGTAGAGTGTTGTTGTAAGTTTGTGTAGAGAAAAAATAATGACATAAAGTAACTGAAAAAGAAATATGTAACCCTTTTCTCAGAGTGACCTTCTAGTTTTTGTGAATTAGGTGATATTAATTAATCTAGCCCATCCACTCGGTGAAACTCCTAGAATCTAGTGTCTTTTCCAAGTGTAACAGGATCTTTGGCTTATGAAGAATCTTAATCATGCTCTTCATTGATATCGCCAACCTGGTTGGTGATGTGACACTCTTTAACTATATATCACCCTGTTTTACAAGATCCAAGATGAAGGTGTCGTGAGTTAGGTGGCAGAAGAGATTGGGTTCGCTGGCCATGTCGTTGATTTGCCTGTCGTACCTAATTCTCGCCTTCATATACTTTTTCAATCATTTCACTATATTCACTTTGTACAAATACCACATCATTATTTCATGAATAAACAAAATAAATTAAAAGGGTATTGGATTGCCTCTCTAAGAATACCTTAGTTTACATTGTGGCACGACATAAGTCAATGCTTTAAGCTTTCAAGTTAGAGCCACCCATATCATGATAAGGTAACACCTATTTTTCGTGTGCGATAACATCACGAAAAGCTTGCTTTACAAGATTTCTAGTTGTTGGACAGCTCGGGAGTGAGACAAAATTATTTGTGTCATACCCTAAGTTTCCTCTTTCAGCTCTTCCAGTGCTTCATCTTGCTCACTCTACTTGAGTAGAATGGTTGAGACAATTTCCGCATTGCATTCAACCTCTGTGTCCCTAGGAATTTTTCATTCACTAAGAATGGATCATTTTTTCTTTTTCTTGCACTATGTTTTGATCATTATCACCTCTTGGAAAATCTATCTACCTATCTCCTTAGCATGCCCAACATAACGTCTTTATCTATTTCGTGCTCATCTTCAACTATGTGGTGTAGCAACTAAATGGCCATCATGTAGAGTAGCTGTAAAATCCCTCCTGGAATTGGATAGTCAAGTAACTGCTTGTTTCAGGGGCAGATGATTCTGCTGAAACAACTTGGAAGAACCATGTCAGGATGCCATTATTTTGGCCTTGAGCTATTATCCCTTTAAATCTGTCCCACATTTTAAGTATTTTTTTTCCCCTCAAAATGCTTAAAGGTCAATAGGCCATTTTAAATCCTCATTAGCTCAACTTGAGGAAATCCATCGATTTGTGGGTGCTTATTCAACCTATTTACACCTTGCTTCAAAGAACAACTTAATAGAAAAAATTAAGAATAAGACTAGTAAAAGTATAGCTAAAACAAAACATAGACTCTTGTTCGCTACATATTGAAATAACACCTCTCCTTGGCATCTACAATCGTCTATAATATAGTAATCCATACAAGGGTTTAGGTAGTGTCCCAACATATCGGTTTCGTGAATTTTTAGTAACTTAAAATTTTATTCTAATTATTCTTAGCAAAAGAGATTAAAAAATAAAAACATTATAAACTAAAAAAGGGTGATACCAAAGTGTCGAATATTGATGGGGTTTGTCACAAGTAGTAAAAATAGTAGAAATACAAAGACAATCAAGTATGTGGATAAGTTTTTGGGGTGTGACCACAATACAAATTTAAATAAAACATTGTCTACATGTTTTTGACAGGAAATCTTCAAGATAATAATGACTAGGCTAAGATTTGATGGAGATATGTTTTCTCTCAATCAACTTACCCTGTTTCAAATAGGTTCCTCTTGGACACCCATTGTCGCACGAAACCATCCTATGCCTTACCGCGATCACTCTCTCGAGTTGAGTGCTAGGATATGGGCCTAGGGATCACCATCTCCGGATGAACCTCGTGTCGACCCACTCCATAGGTCATCAGTCAAGAAGTCTTGGTTTCACGGCCTCTCTCTCGAGTAATACAAAAACACATGGATGGATTTGTATTTGCAACTACAATTCTATAAAATTAAGCCACAATCACTGGGTAAAATCACCATTCAAAATACATCTAAACTATCATCAAGCAAAACCCAACAATTATATTAACTCATGTTTTCTAAATCACACCCCATGAATGGGGTTTTTAGACATACATCAAGGAATAAAAAATTACGCCTAAAACGATATTAAAATCAACAAGGTATAAAAAAATAAACCTTTATTTGAGCAAAGGAAGAAGAATATAGAAGACCCACTTCCATCTTTGAGAAGATGAACTCTACCTTTCTTCATGTCTTCCATGAAACACTCTCCAAACATGAGAGAAGATACAAGAAAAATAGTACTATTAGCTAAAAACTATGCTAATGTTCGGATTCTTAAAAAAATAACTATGGCTATTATTTGTAGTTTTAAGATTTAGTGTTGGGGAAGATAATTCGGTTAGGTTAATCAAGTTCGCCGAATGACTCTCTGACTCTCCCTTCTTCTAGTTCATCGCCTTTTAGTTCTTCACCTAAGCATGTTAAAGTTCTGGACCATTCGTCAGTATAGTACTACTTCGCAGAACAGTTTGGCGGTGCGCCGAATGTTACTGGAATAAAGGGCAAAGTACTTCCCTTTGGCAACTCGCCAAGTGATCTTAGAGATGCTTACGCATCAACTTCTTTGTTATATTCATCCATTATTTTTTTCTTTTTTCAACATAAATACCTGAAAATTAAGAGTTTTTTTAATCATATAGTATTAAAATAAGCATTTGAGGACACTATTTCTGTCTATATGAAGCCTGGAATGAGTCAAGTTTTTAGACTCATCAGTTATCATCAGTTTTATTCAGCAATTGTGACATCTCAAAACCTTCCTTCATACCTCGATATGGTCATTATGAATTGGTAGTTATGGCATTTGGACTAACTAATGCTCCTGCAGCTTCTATGGATTTTATGAACCAGGTGTATAACTAGTATTTGGGGTTTTTCTTGTCGTCTTTATTAATGATATTGTCATTTACTCTAGGAATGAGGAAGAATATGCGACTCATTTGAAATTTATCCTACTAACTCTCAGAGATCGCCAGTTATTCGCTAAGTTCGGCCAATGCGAGTTTAGGTTATAATCAATTTCTTTCCTTGGACATATAGTGTCTAGCAAAAGGATTTAGTGTATTCTAAAAAAATTGAGGCGATGAAGTAATGACCCCAACCCACCTCTCCTACAAATATCATATTTTTCTTGGGATTTGTCAGTAACTACAGAAGATTTGTTGATAGCTTTTTATCATATATTACCAATTGACTATTTTGACTCAAAAAAAGGTTATGTTGCACAGGTTAGATGATAGTGACACGATCTTGTGAGGACTAAAAACTAGGTTGACCACAACTCCTATTTTTACTCTACAGATGGTTTAAATGATTGTTAGATATATTGTGATGCATCGAGAGTTAAACTCGATTGTGTGTTAATGCACCATGTAAGATTATAACTTATGATTCTAGACAACTTAAGGTGCATGAGAAGAACTATCTGAATCATTACCTCGAGCTTACATCAATAGTATTTTCCCTAAAGATTTAAAGAAGTTACTTTCATGGTGTTCACGTAGATGTGTTTATAGACCCTAAGAGCCATCGGTATTTGTTCACCCCAAAAGATTTTAATCTTCTCTAGAGGAGATGGCTTGAATTCCTTGAGGACTATGAAATGAATATGCTTTACCATCCTGGTAAGGCCAATAAAGTTATTGATGCTTTTAGCAGACTCTCTTTGGGTAGTGCCACATATGTCGAGGAAGAAAAGAAGGAATAAACGAAGGATTTTCACTAGCTTACTTGCCTAGGATTTTTCCCTCTGATCATATCATATGTTTGTGTAATAGTTTAGAATGGTTCAGAATCTTCATCTGTAGCAAACATTAAGAAAAAAACCAAAATGATCATGCATTTCTTCAATTGAAGGGTGTAGTTCATTAATAAAAAGTTGAGGCGTTCTCCGAATGGGGAGATTGTGTGCTTCACTACCAGGGTCGTTTTTGTGGTCCTAAGGTAGGTTATTTGAGACAACATATTCTTAAAAAAAGACCATAACAAAAGGTATTTTATTCATCCAAGTGCGACTAAGATGTATTGTGATGTGAGGTAAGTCTTTTAGTGGAATGGCATCAAACGGGATATAACATATTTTGTGGCTAAGTGTCTTAATTGTCAGCACGCGAAGGTGGAACATCAAAAACCAAAAGGTATGACTCAATATATTAATATCCCTACATGGAAATTGGAAGTGATCAACATGGGCTTAATTATGGGTTAACCTTGAACTCTCAGATAGAATGACTCCAACTGTTTATTGTAGATAGAGTTAGTAAATCCGCTCAATATTTGGATGTTGAGACTAAAGATTTGGTGGACGACTAAACCAAGCTTTACATTAATCAGATAGCGAGGTTGCATGGGGTTTCTTTTTCTATTATATCATACATAGGTCCTAAGTTTACCTCTTATTTCTGGAAGTCATTTCAGAAAGGTCTTTGAACTCATGTTAATCTCACGACAGTATTTCATCAACAAATGGATGGTAAGGCAGAATATGCCAATCAGACCTTATATGACATGTTGAATACTTTTGTGATCAATTTTAAGGGAAGTTGGTATGGTCACCTACCTCTCGTATTGTTTGCCTACAACAACTATTATTCAATTATTCAGATGGCCTCTTATCAGGCGTTATTTTGGTTTAGGTGCATATCACTAGTTTGTTGGTCTGAAGTAGGTGAAGAAGCCATCATAGGGCAAGATTAAGTTCATGAAATGTAATAGTTCAGCTCATCAGAGAGAGACTTAAGACAGCTCAGAAGATGTAAGGAAAAGGGAGGTTGAGTTATAAATCCATGACTGCATTTTTCTTATGTAGTCCCTTACTGGATTTTGAAATGGGTCGGTAAAGTGGCTTCAGAGTTAGAGTTGCAAGCAAAAATAGTAGCAGTCCATTAGTTTTTCACATTTCCTTGTTGAAGAGTTGTGTGGGTAATCCACCCTCCATAGTACCTTTAGTGTGGCTGTGAAGGATATCTCATTTATGAGGAGGTTCAAGTTTAAATTATTGATTGTCATATTAGAAGGATGAGAAACAAAAAAGTCGCTTTAGTTAAGGTTTTGTGGAGGAGACATTCTTTAAAGAGAGCTACCTCGGAAGTATAAGCAGCCATTAAGGGCAAGTATCTTCATCTCTTTCCTTCCGAATCAATTCTATCTTTAGGTAATAGTTCTAATGTAGTCTCTCAATTACGCAAGCGTAAATTAGTTTTAGTATCATGTTCCTTAAACTTTACCTGCATTTTTAGCTAATTTGCATGTTCTTGGAACTTTGTTTACTCAAATTTCAGTTTTCAATACTTGGTGATAGGGTTTACAACTCTTTCCTTCCATGTAAAGCTAGTTTAAACTTCATGCAAGGATGAATGTTCCAAAGGGGGAGATTATGTAGCACCCTTTATTTTAGAAACTCCAAATTGTAAAAATTAAGAAGTTGCACGTGCCACCAACAGGAACCACCCAAAGAACATAGGTGGGACCCGTAGTTTTCCACGTGCAACCTTCCTAAAAAATCTCAGAGAAGGAACAACCCATAGAAGGACCCATAGGCCGCACGTCAGACTATAGGTCGTGGTCTAGGTCTAGGATCATAGTTTGTTACCCTCAACTCGACCCTCTGAAGGCAAATGGCGCCCTACAAAGATGGACCATCGGTAAGGCCATGGCTCGTCAGTCAGGGGTCGTCTATGGCCTCGTTATATTTCAAAATTTGGGTCATTTTGCTCTTTTCCCTATTCGTTATACACCTCAGCTATGTCGTTCAACCTCTAAATTGTGCCATTTTTGTTTATTTAAGCCTTGTAACTAAATCAGAAATTACCCTAGCTAATTCATTCTCCAAAATTCATCCAATTAGAATGAAAAGAGAAAGCAATCGACCAAACTCTCTCGAAGATACAACAATTTTTCTTTTGTTCCACCCTTAAAATCAAAAGATCTATCTATGAAATTCTTCACCAGGTATGTAGGATTTTACTAATGGATTCCTTTCACCCATTAGGTCCCTAGAATTCACTCAAATTCTTCATTCCCTTTATACGACTAAGACCTAGGGTTTCTAGAACATTATATGATTGTTTCAAATTAGTTGTTAGAATATACCTAATAAGATTTTCATATTGTTGTTACATTGTTTCTTAGTTCCTTGCACGAACATCAGATTCCTAGTTGGGCAGATTTGTTTAGTTTATGAAATTACACTCTCTAGGACATATAAAGAGATATATATGCCTCAAATTTTAAATGTTTCATTATCAGTACATAATGTCATACTTTACAATTATCATGTCACAATATTGAGCTATCCATAATAATTAGGTTATGTTGTATTGTGCATATTTCTAGTTAGGTGTAGGCTTAACACCGAGTTGGACTAGGTTTAGTCACTCTCATAGTGCTAAAACTATGTGCCGCCCTAGATTTATAAGTCAACTTTGTAGGCATCAGATTTGGTGATCACGTCAATCATGTCTTAATGCCTTTGGCAATGTATATTGGATCCTCTCTAAGGAGCCTATAAATCAGACTTAAAGTTTAGCTCATGCAGTTTTACGTTGGTTAATAATAGCTCTTACAGTGAGATACTAGTGCAATTGACCAGGTTCCTAATTATAATTTACCATTATGTTTTAGCATGTTATGTACTTGGTTATTGTTTTTAGTTTAGTTCATATTCAATATATTTTTGTATCTTCATTATGTTCTGATTATATCATTGATTATTATGTTTTGTTCAATAATGTGCTTGTTCAATTTTATCATATCCTACATGCTCAGTACCTTCCATACTTACATATACTATGTGTTACATCTTTTTGTGAAGTAGGTTCAGTTCATCAACATCCAGATCACTTGGAGATCGATTCCCATTCGTATTCAATACTATTGGTGGTGTGTACTAATTCTTCAAATATGTTATACATGTTCTTTTACATTAAATCATTCATTTTACTTTTACTGTTTGCTAGAGTTAGTTAAGGCATGCCCGAACATCTCTAGTCTGTTAATGGATTTTTTACATAGATAGATCCAGGTTTAGTATTTTGAATTACAGCTTAGTATCTTTAACTCTAATTCTAGTAGTTATGTATTCAAGTAAATTTTAAGTATTCCCCACCATTAGTTATCTCATATTTTAGCTTCATCACAATATCTCGTTAATTGAGTAAATTGTAGTATGATAATGATATGCCAGTTCAAGGATAACTTGGAATCACTCTTCATCCTAAGTCTTGTATTTACATAAATGGGATAGCTTTGGGGCATGAAAACATGGTATCATAGCCACATTTAAGAGTCCTACTATTTCTGAAAAGTCTTACTAAGTAGAGTCACTTAAAAGAAAAGTTTTTGTCCACCTCTATCATAATGGCAACATATTGGAGTATCATATTTAAAATGGTGTGTAATGCAGGTGGTTAGGAATTTGGCATTGTTCTCGGTCAGAGTAAGGATAAATTAATTCACCCAATCAACTTTGCTAGTAAGACCTTGATTCTTCCCAAAATAACGACTCCTTGACGAAATAAGGGTTGTTATCCATCGTGTATGATTCTGAAAGTTTACAACATATTCATTGGGTATGAAACTTATCGTTCATATTGACATGCAGCTCTACAACACTTGATATTAAAGGAAGAGACAAATCCTAGATTAATTCAATTGGTACTTCTTCTCAAAGAGTTTGATAACGAGGTATGGATAGGAAGGGTTCTGAAGAGTAGGTCGATGGGTACTCCAAGTCTAGAATCAAGTGTTGTGTTGGTTGAACGAAGAGACATAGTCAATGTCTTTCTTGATGAATAATTAATGTTGGTCTTTCAAACCTCAGTTCATTGGTATGACGATTATGCAATCTTTATCGTGTGAGGGTTCTTACCTGAAGGGTTCAGTACCCATAAAATGAGAAAGTTCTTAATTTACATGAAAAACAATCAAGGATGAACCATATTTCTTTAAACAATGTGCCAATAATATTATCCAGATTTGTGTGTCTAAAGTAGAGGTGTGACAGATACTTAAAGATTGTCGTGCTTCACCAAATGTTTGGCATCATTGAGGTATCAGTACAACTTCATAGGTATTGCAATGTTGTTTTTATTGGCTTTAGTATACACGGATGCTCATACTTTTTGTAAGTCTGATGTATAGTGTCAAGTTCAAGGTCTTATTTCAAGAAGGCATGAGTTGTCTCTTTCAAAAATTCTCGAACATTAACTATTTGATGTGTGGGGAATTTATTTCATCAGATCTTATCCTAGCTATTTCAGCAAAAAATACATCCTAGTGGCAGTCAATTATGTGTCAAAATGGGTAGAATCTGTGGATTACCTTACAATGAAAGGAGGAGTGTAAGAATGTTTCTCAAGAAGTATATTGTAATAATGTTTGGTATCCCAAGGGACAATATAATTGATGGCGGTTCATAGTTATAATGGCCCATTTAAATCACTTTTGTCTGAGTATACGGTTAAACACAAGGTAGCCACACCGTACAACGCACAATCAAGTAGTTAATTTGAATGTTAAATGAGGAAATAAAGAATATATTGGCTAAAAAAGTGAATCTATACCGCACTAATTGGTCCAAAATGAATGATGATGCACATTGGGATTACTGAACAACATTAGCATGTCACCAAACAATTCGTGTTTGGGATGGCCTGTAACTTGTAATTTGAATTAGATCACAAATTATCCTTACAAGCATTGGAAATTGTCTTTGAAGAAACATGTTGGATTAATACTTGAATTGGATTAATTTCAATTGAGGGAATCTGAGAGATCCGTGTTCTACAAGGAGAAAGTTAAACACCTGCATGATGCCAAATCCTAAAGGGAATTTAGGGTAGGTGAGATAGTTTTCCTATTTAATTGAAGATTAAAACATTTTCCAGAACACCTAAACCAAAGTATACTAGTCCCTACAAGGTGACTAGATTGTATGGAAATGGACAAATTTTGATTGAAAATACTAAGAGGTCGTTTGGTGTAGTGTATAATAATAATGCAAAATAGAGTGCATTAGTAGTGCTTGCATTATTATAAAAGAATCATTTCTTATATATTTTTTGGTTTTATATGTTACAAATAATAAAATTTGCATAATTTCTATTAAAAATATATGTTTCCAAAATATACCCTTCATAATGTATTTATTGGTACACTTCCTTTGCACAAAAGTACTTTACTTAAACATAAAAAAAAAGTTCTTTGCTAAAACATCATTAAATCTTCCATTTTTTTTTATCAAAACTATTATTAAATAATTGTACTATTGGGTCAATAATTTTGTGAAATTTTGGCAAATAATTTTTTTATTAAAATATATCATCACTAATTTATGAATTTTGATTAAATTATACTAAATGAGATTTTTTTTTCTAAAAAAGATATTTAAGAGGTCATAAAGCCTATTAAGAACCCAAAATATTAAAAGAAACCAAAAAGTAAATAAACAAACTAAAACCTATGACAACAAAAAAAACTAAAAGGCTTTAAGGGTAGTTTTGTAAATATTTTATCCAATGCAAGTGTTAAAATGTTATACATTACTAATACCTAGAATTCCTTGGTGTTAGTAATACAAAATAGAGTGTATAACTAATGTTTGCAATACTTGTATAGGGCATGAAAAAGTGTACCAAACAAGGTACTACTAATATACATACAAAAATCATGCATTATTTTTTCTAATAAACCCTACCAAACGACCCCTAAGGGAATCAGATTTAGAGTTAATGACCAACGATTAAAAGTCAACGTTGGAGAAGATCGTGATGAAAGATTTATTAAATTGGTGATCTAGGATGGTGCTTGAGAAAATGTCAATATCGTGTCGCTATGTTAAACCGAGTGTCTCTTGAAAGGCAATAGAACTATTCATTGTTTTCTATAATGCATGTCACCTGTGCAAGAAGGCAAGGAGTACTAAGTAATCACATACATGTCAAGAAATTCACCGATCCTGTAGGGCAAATGACCTCTAGATTCACCCTGTGGGTATTTCTAAATGGTGAAGCTTTTGTTAGCTGCGATGGGTTGAAGTACAGAAATATAATTCACTGAGCACTATCGGTGTACCCGACTTAGTCTTCCAAACTGTTATTTCAAGAAACAACACTATCATTTTTTGAAATCTGTGGGTAGTTTCGTCGATCCACCTATCTTAGTTGGAGCTCATTAATAATTTTTCCTTACATGGTTTGAACACCCTTGGTCCCTACTTGCAAAGAGGGTGAGTTAGGCATGATCAGCAAATCACCTAACTTGATAATGAAGTTTAGGGATGCTCTCACTTTTCAGTTAGAGCCGAACACCCTTTACTTTTTTCTTTACTTCTTTAATTGAGGACACTATTGTTTTCTTTTGGTGGGGTGAGGATCACTTTTAGTTCTTACCCTCACCCTTTATGTGATTGACTTTATTTTTTTTGTCTACTTATTGCCCATGAGTGGGGGACTTTTTAAATGATTAACAATGCTTTAGTTGTGACTATTGATGTTTGAGGATAAACTGTGTTTAATATCGATGCCTTGAATAGTACTCATGATGAAAATTGTGTTTTATGTTGATATGGAAAGATGGACTTAGTTTGGTTTCATTTTTGAATGATCATTTTGATTCTTATTTTTACTATTTGTGTATTGATGTGAACCTTGCAATGAACATTTCATGCAAACTTGTTAGTTTTTTAAACTTGCGATAAATCATTGTGTTTAAAGTTACTTGTCTGCTAAGGTTTTACTTGAAATCATACTTGTTGAGTCTTAGCATTTTCCTTGTTGGTCCTATTGTCTATCCTTGGTGAATTCAAGTAGTGATATTCGGCACAAATTTTGAGAGGAAACCCTAATATTTTTACCTTTTGTAACTCACTTTTGAGGGTGTACAACAATATTTGTACCATTTGAGCTTGAACTATTTTTTTTTAATAAACCTTGTCGAAACCTCTTAATCAAAATTGTCCCTAATTTTTCAGCATAAATCATTTTGTATGTATTGGTTTGTTTAAATTATCATCGTTGGTCAAAAGCCTAAGTTGACGGTGTGGAAAGGAAGTATTAAAGAATGCCAAGTAGAAGGAAAATAAAGAAATACTGAGACTCAACTTTAAAGTATGTTACAAAAAAAAAAAGGAACACCTCCTTAGAGAAGATTATTTTCATGAGAAAAAGTTTGAAAAATAAATGAAAAATAAAGTTTGAGGAAATAAATGGGGCGAACAATAAATTGATTGAAAACTTGAAGTTTAAGTCTCCAAATGAAAAGAACTGAAAGAACTTTGGAAGAAGTGAAGATAATTACATTAATGTTTTGAAAAGTTCAATTCAATTAGACAAATTAACCGTAAATTCAGTATCATCCCCGTTAAAAGCCTAAAAGAACTTTGAGATATTCCATGAATTAGGTTGTGTGTTAATTGGAAAATATGGGCAAACCTATGGGATGAATATTTGATGTATTTCTATATTGGAGTATGAGAATTGTTTTCATGACCCGAGATCATCCCCGAGTGGTAACACGGCGTACTTGTTCTCGAAGGGGTCTCATAAAAGACTCTTAGAAGTCGTTGCATTCAATATAGAGATAATGCAGAATTTAAAACGCATTTAAGTATAATGTCATGAAACTTAATTTAATATAAACTTGAAATATAGAAGAATTTGAAGTCTCGCATGGACATCCTAGACCAAAATCTTAAACATACTAGGGTCACATCCCTTTACAATATAAAATTACTACTTAAATGTCTATTACATAAATTAAGGAAAACATCAAGTCTTTTCCTTAGATCATGTGGACATACAAAGCATTGGAAGAAAGCAATCCAACACTTCAAACTAGATAGAAGGAATATCACTTGCAAGAACCTACCCTTGTAGTAAAAACATGAAGAATATTGTTAGGACCCAGAAATGTTCTATGTATGATGACAATGCAAAAACATGCTTAAAAGGGACAATTTGATTGAAATTGAAGGATTATGCCACTTCACAAATATCATGAAAAATAGAATAAAAGACACCATATACAAGTACAAAAATCATATAAGTTATATCTTCACATATAGACTATAATATAAAGAAACTGTTACCTTTACGTTTGAAACCTTCGCTTTAAGAAACCCCTATGCTATAACTTGTGCCATGTATGGTTAGAGTCCCATACAACAATCCTTTCTAAGGCACCAAACTGAGATCACGAAAAGTGAAATCACCCTCAATACCCTTATTCCTTTACACAATAAAGCATTTAAGAGACAATAAAAATTACATGAATCACATTAGGACCATCATCTAAGTCAACTCTATGTCATACTACAGAAATAAGCTAGTAGCATCCCATAATACTACTCACACTATGCATCCCCTTAGAGCCACCATAGACTAGGCACATTCAATTCAGTAAGTCATGACAACGAAAGTATGACATATGTATAATCCAAGTAAGCATGCATATCTCAATTAGACTATCAGTCAACGTTCTTTATTAGATTTCATACAAACTCAATAATTCATTAAGGACATATTCTTTCATTAGTCATTAGGATTAAGAGATACTCATTATGACCCTATACAAGCCTACTCGTGCAATGCATAAGTTTCATCCCATACTACTACATACCCTTTGTAGATATTATCAACAAGCCATAATGGCATCTCACATAATGGGAATACGTGTTTAACCGACATATAGCATGAGAGATAAATCATGGAATCCAACGTACTATCCCATATGATAAGGGTTGGTCCACTTACCTAAGGTAAATTGGTGAATAACTTGAGTGGACTCACTAGATAGACCTATTAGCGCTCATAGTTTATGGTATAAGGGTGATGACACAAGATACCCCACCATAACTTACAAATGGGCACTCATCACAAGATATTGCTACTAGACACCCCTCCTCAACTCATCTATGCGTATCCATCCCCTCCCTACATTCATTCATTGGATTTCTCTATGTAGATAATAATAGTGCTACTAGACACTCCGCCTCAACTCATGGATGAGTATCCATCTCAACCCCCATGCCTCATTCATTCATTAGAGTTCAATCAAGAATAACCTTTTAGTAGACTCTAAATTCTTTAACACAATCTAAGAAATTTCATTCATAAGTATAATATAAGGAAAACCAGAGTAATATAATACATATATTCAATAATAGAAAGATTAAGTAAACACATCCACCTTTCAAGTGGATCAACATCAAGCTAGCAATTGTATATCAACAAGTAATTTCTCAAATTTTTCTTTTAAGGCCATAAATATTAAGTATCAATAAAAAAAATTTCATCATGAATAATCATAGAAAATAGCATAATCTAACAAACTAAGGTCATTTAAACACTTAATATTCACATAATAATCATTAACAAACAATGCCCTTTATAAAGGAATAAATTGGTAATAGAGAGAAATCATGGTTTCAATGGAGTATTTTCACTTTAAAATAGCAATTTAACATCAATAAAACCATACAATATCACTACAAACCTTTTAAAACAATTTAGAGAAAGAGACCATGAAGTTGAGTAGCACAGTAGTTTTCATGAACATGAAAGCTTGAAAAGATATTTTAAAATAGACCCTAGGTTATAATGAAATCTAAGATGAAGAGTCATCATACCTTAATATTGAAGAATCTACTGAAAGGGAAGAAGAAACGCCTTGAATTTCCTTACCTTGAACTTGACCTTGGACTCCAAGAGAGTTTCTACCGAGAACTTATTAGACAAAGGGTTTTGATTTAAAAGATTAAGTATAAATGAAAAATTAAATGTTATGATACTCTTATAATACGTAAAATGACATAAAATAACGTCCAAACACTTAATAAAGCAATTCAGAATTTTACCAAACCACCCTTCACTTGGTCGAGTAAAAGGCAACTTCTGCAGAGTCAACCTACGGAACCCCCACCTACGGACTACAGGTTTCTTGATGGGGTGTACTACTGCTTCATGGTTTGGGAAAGAGACCCACCACTTGTAGTCTTTCACAATCCTTGACCTACACCCAAGACCTACGGGGCGTAGATTAGTCTAAGGGGCGTAAATGGGCCTGTTTTGACAGGTTTTTGGCAAAGTTAGGACCCTCCAAAAGGAACTCTTAGGTGATCCTTGGAGAGTCGTACCCGGATTTTAACCCCTAAATATTTCTCTCATGTACGGGAACCATTTTTTTTAATTTCGACCATCAAACCAAATTCCACTACAATTTACTACAACACACTAGTTCAAAAGACTAGTTTCAAGACGTTTTACTGCAAAAGTCTTTAAACTAAATTTCTGAAGTCATTTATACTGATACAATGATGTTATTTACTTAAAACCCACATATGAGGCTTTAGTTTTTTCTATTTCATTTTAGGCTCATTACACTTGTTTTCATTTCGAACTTCTTTATTGATTTTTTGTGCGAGTATGGAATAATTTTGTGTGTGAGGGCACCTGGATGTAGTTATTCGACCTTGACTTTTCTCAATATCAAGAATGTACTGGTGATCATCAGATTCGGTTGACACTGTCTAGTCATCATTTGAAACTTTTTTAGCATGATTGGGTGTTGCATATGCTTGATAGTAATCTTGTTGTGACACTTCCATGTTAACTATCATTGAGAACTTTAGTAGACACTATTGTTGAAGTAATGTTGTTTTGAATTTCTTAAGCACAAGCAAAAGTGTAATTTGGGGGTTTTGATGAGTAGCAGATGTGTACACAACTAAGGATTTTTAGTTCTATATTAAGTGTGCTGAATTCCTAATTATATCCTTTTTTATTAATTGTAGCTATGAATATCAAATTATAATGCAAGGGTGAATGTTGAGATAAGAGTCCAAAAACCATGAAAAGAGTAGATATCTCCAATCTTTTTTATCACCTAAACAAAAGATAGAAAATCGAAATGGTTTGAATATCGCCTAAATTGACACTATTTGATGTCCAATTATCATGACATATTGGAAGAGATATTCCATATGGGATATCTGCCGAATTAATAAAGAGGAAACAAAGATACGTCGCCGAATGTGACTTACTCCATAGTAAAAATGAGGCTAAAGTCGGAGAACAACGTGAAATTTTGTGACTCATTGATTATGAAGGGTATACTCAATCTAGTCCATCCATTGGAGTTCAAACACCTGAAATCTAAAATTAATAATGAGCGAGGTGAAAGATAAGATAGAAATTCATCGAATAAGTTGGGAGAGTCTAACTAATGACGTCAATTGGGTGCGAAAGAAATTTAGCGAAAACTATAAATATATTTGAGTATGGAGAAAATGTATCCTTTTATCATTCTTCTACTATTTAAATATCGGAAATAGAGTATTTAGCTTTATTCTTAGTGTTGAGGTTTTGTTTAACCTTGTAATGATAATTAAATGATTGAAACGAATTGGGTGTTGAATATTATTGTTAAATTTCAAGACATAGGAATAATTTCTTTGAATTTTATGTTGTGTGTCTGAAATCCTATGTTTTAAGGGGTGTGATTAAGGGATTAATTGTTTTATTTAAATTAGTGGGTCATTTCTCTATCTTTGTTTTATTGGTGTCCGCCATGAATTGTAGTGTATTAGCATGAACTTAATTTAGAGGTTAAGGTAGCCAATGTAATCCTACTCTAGATCTCCAAATGGTTCTTGAGAAAACCAATAGAAGTGGTTATTAACTCAACGTGAGAAACTTAGATGATTTTAGTTGCAAAAGAAAGGTATTGGATTAATTTTTAAATTATATATATGATATCGAAAGGAGATTCTATAAACCAATGCTATGATATCAAAAGAATATTAGTTCTATGAGTGATTACCTAGCTTATTCATAGTTTTTAAGCTTTTCTGATCAAGAAAATGTACACTGTTAATATCAATCCAAACCCCTAGAACGAATATAAATTGTCTAACAGATATTTTCTTTAGATAATTATTTATAACTGGTTCAAAAGGTTATTAGTTAAATTTGTGGAATAATCCACTAGTTTCTTTAATCAATGAATTATTCGCATGTTAATTTACCATTTGAATTCCTATACTTTCTTCACTCCTTATGGGATTCGAGCACGACTTTTATTAGGGTAATTTTTTTAACGACAACTGCTAACTGCCTAGCTGTTTTAGAGTAGTTTGAGCATTGTAACATATGTTGGTGGTGTAGTGTCAAATCTTTTGATGATATCCAATAGTTCATGGACAAGAAAGTAATATTGCACTCTCATCTCCATTATCAATTATTTTTTTTGTTTATCATATCAACACTATTAAGAGTGCTTACAAAATGTATCATTGATTAGTACCTAGTGATTTGAATCCATCAAAAGTAGAATGTAAATCTCCTTTCTTTTGAGTTGCTACCATTCTCATCAACCAGGTTCTAATACCACTTCTTGTATATATTATGAGAAGGGACTAATGGGTTTCACACCATATAATTTTATTATTTCAAGGTAAATCCCAACTCTTGTCTTACAATTCTTACACAAAATATTTATTCCCTCAATCTCTAGCAAATCTATAATATTTGTCAATCACTTGGTAATTTCTCTCGTGCTTACTTTACTTCATGTTTTCTTAAATAATTAAAATTCAAATTATCCACGTTTATGTAACATCTAACAATTTGAGATAGCTAGGAAGAAATTAAGAACTGGAAATATTCATTTTTTTACAATATTGAAAATCTTTAAATTTGTTTGTGTTAGGAATGTTAGGGTTTTGGTGTTTTGGGCTTTGAGTTTAGGGTTTAGGGTTAAGATTACGGATAGGGTTAGGGTTAGGTTCATGTTAGGGATAGAGTTAGCGTTAGGGTTAGGGTTGAGGGTTGATTTTAGGTTTTAGGTTCTGGAGTTTAGGATTTTTGGTTTAAAATCTATTGTTTAGTCTTTAATGTTTGGGTTTTTGTATTTTGGCATGTTTTTTAATTATTTTGATTACCCTTGGGGTGTAAGGTGCTAAGCAACAACCCTAGGCCTTAACATATATAATAAAGAAAGTACAAAGAGGGGGACATACACCTAACCTCCGAACCTATGGTGGTTTCGAATAAACTTTCATAAAAGGTAAGTAAACTCTTCCCCTTACAAAAAATATGAAATTAAAATACTACACACCTAAAAGACAGGTCTCATCTCAATAAATAGTATCTCGGAATCTTATATAAGGGAGACTCTCCCTTTGTATTTTCAAAATTAAAGACAACCTATTCTAATCAATTAAAAGAAGCTATACATTTTTAGAATATAGATAAGTTAAAAAGATAAACAATACTGTCTAAAGAAGGTCCTTTATCTTTTTGGCTTTTTTTGTTCTGAAACATGGTATTTCCTGCTCATCTTGGTTATAGTATGCATTTGCTTCTGCTGGCAGCATCTTACTGTCAAAATAGATTTGGGAAGTAGCTATTTTGTGGTTAAATTTTGATAAAGAATCTTCCACAAAATTGGCTTCCCTGTAGATGTGTTGACATTTGAATTCTTGAACTTTGTTGATGAGGTTTTGAATCTTTTACACCTCTGATGCTATGTTCCATTAGGTATTTGTCTTATGTGCCAGCCATTCTACTAGAAGTTGAGAATCTATCTCTAGTAGTATTTTTCTGTAGACCATCTCTAGTTCACAAGTCAGGCCAAAAATTGCAGCCCTTATTTCTGCTTGATTATTTGTACCAACTCCAAGTGGGACAGCACATGCCATTATCATCTTGCCTTGTTGATACTTGATGATACCCCCTTCTCCAATCTTGCCTGGATTATCAATTGCAGTTCCATCCGTATTGATTTTAATTCATTGGTTTGGAGGTCTTTGCCATGCTATCATCCTTAGTTTTCTTTCATGAATACAAGCTTCCCCTTTTTGAAAAGGACCTTTCCATCTAGCAGGCCAACGGATTTGAGGAAAGATTACAGGCAACATCCTTTAAGTATCCATGTAAATTGCATGCTTCACTCTACTCACGTTAGGGGCTCTTCCTCTATATCTGCTTGCACACCTGCTCTTCCACAAGTTCCAGCAAATTATGATAGAAGTCCCCTGTAAGAGTAATTTGTGTGCCCCATTTTTATGCTTTGTGTTCCAACATTATATGAGAATATGTTGCAAGGATATTTGGTTTTGAGTAATTCTAATTATTGCTGCCAAGCTTTTCTAGACATAAGCCGAAAAATGTCCCCTGTTAAAGATGTACTCTATTGTATCTCTGCCTTTCCTGTTAAAACACAAAAATAGTTAGACAATTCTTTTACAAAAATAGTCAGCTTTTCATTGGTGGGGAGTTTTCCTTTCAAATCTCTCCAAACAATCAATGAAGCTTTGAAAGGAATTCTCTTAGGCAAAAGAAAAGAATTGATAAGAGTTTTTTGTTTTTTCTACCTTATTTCATTCCATGCTGATGGACATGTGAATCTTCCATCATTATTGAGTGTCCATATTGCCAGATCTGGCATATGCATTTGAGTGGGCAGCTCTACAACAATAATGCTTGCTACTTGACTTCTAGGGGCTTTTTGCATGAGCTTGCTCCAATTCCACCTGCGATTACACGAAAATTCTGCCACTGTACTATTATTGAATCTATTAGTGTTGGTGGAATACTGAGCTAGGTGGATAATTTCTTGCCAATTATCCCACTAAAAGGAGCAGGATCACGATTTAAGTTTCCATTGTATGGGTTTCTCCATCATCTCCCTTATTTGTAGCATGTGTTTCAAGAAATTGAGTCTCCTCTGTCCTTTTTTTGGCAATTTGGTTTTGATCTTTGGCAGTATCTTCCTTTCATGAATTCCCCCCACAAGGTGTGTTTATTCCTAAAGCTCTACCATTGTTTGTATTGGAAAGCCATACAAACATGTTGAATGTTCCTTATACCAACATCTCCTTCATCATATAGAATCCTCATATTTTTCTATGAGGCCCAATGATACTTGTTATTGTCATTCCTCCTTCGACAAAAAAAGTTGGCCATGAGAATTTTGATCTGTTTAAGAATTGTAGAGGATTGTGTTGTTGCAAAGCAAATGTGAATGGGGAGCGATTGCAGAACATGTTTAATAAGGATTGCTCTGCCTCCACAACTTAGCTGCTTAGTATGTCAACCTGTGATCATGCAAATAACTTTATTAACCAAGTCTGTGAAGTAAATAATTATAGGTCTATCCACAAGGTTGGGCATCCTAAATAGGTTAGAGGTCCCTGCTTCTGTCTGAATCCTGTTATTCTTTTGATTATATCTCTTGTGGTGTCAAATGCATTAGGATGGACCATGAATTGGCATTTGTCTCAATTAACCATCTTACCATAGATTTCTTGATAATCTTTCAAGGTTTGCATAATGAGCTCAAAGTTTTCGCCCTTCCTGAAGTGAACAAAATGATATCATAAGCAAAACTTAAGTGTTTCACTATTGGCCCCTTCTTTTCCACATAGAAACCATGAAATTCAGGACTGTTGTTTAGTTGATTTAGAGTTCTTGACAATACCTCTGCACCTCAAAATAAATAGGGTATGTGATAAAGGGTATCCTTGCTTGAGCCCTCTTATGGAGTGAAAGAAACCATATCTCTTACCACTAATGATAATGGAATACAAGTTATTAGCCCATAATCCTCCACACCATGTCTATGAAATTTTCATCAAATCCCATCTTCGTTAATACTAGACTGATATAAGCCTAGGAAACTCTATCATAGGCTTTTGCCATATCAAATTTGATAATGACATTACTTCCTATGATAGGTTTCCTAATATGATGTATAATCTCTTGTGGTAGAATAATATTCTTACAAATATTCCTCCCTTTAAAAAATCCTTATTGGTTGAGATAAATCAAGCTTGGCAGCATAGAACATAGTCTGTTACTTACCAATTTGGCAAAAACCTTACTGGTGAAGTTGCTCATACTTATAGGTCTATATTCTGACAACTTTTTAGGGTTATTCACCTTAGGCAATAAAACAATGTAGGAGTGGGAGAAGTATTTGGGTATCGTTTAACCAGTTAAGAAGGTACTAATGACTTCAAGAAGGTCATACTTGATGATGTTTCAACACTTTTAGAAAAAGGTGACATTCATACCATTTGGACAAACAACAAATATAGGACTCATTGAGAAAACCACATCTTTCAATTCCTCCATAGTTGGCATATGAATAAGATTTTCATTTTGAACATAACTTACCATTCTTGGAATACATTCTAACATATTCTCCTTGATGGTTTTATCCTCACCAGTGAAGATTTTCTGGAAATGATCACATGTTGCATTACTAATTGTATCATCTCGTTGCAGCCACTCTCTATCTTCACTAATGATTCTATGAATAAAGATCCTTATTTTTCTTCGTCTTATCAAAGAATGAAAATATTTGGAGTTTGTATCACCTTCTATGGACCATTGAAGCTGGGTTTTTTGCTTCATGATAATTGAATCCTCGAGGTTTAGGAACTTAATATACCTGTCATTGAGTTCATGAAGGATACTTCTGTTTCATTTTGAAGGATTCATGATAATGTTTTGTTCAGCCTTTGTTAACTTTTCTTCATACTCCTTTACTTGTGAAAGAATATCTCTAAATTATTGCATCGACCATTTTCTCAAAGTGTTGGCCAGCCTTTTGAGTTCGTGATGAAACTTCCACATTACATTACATTCCACTTGCTTTTCCCAACATGCTTTCATAGTCTTCAAAAAGTTTTAGTATCTACCAGCAATTTAAGAACTTAAAGTACTTGGTATATTCCTTATCTTTTGCAGTAAGTTCCATGAGCGGAGAGCGGTGATCTAAACCTGTAGATGGTAGGTTAGGGATGGTAGTTTGTGGCGTGGAATCAAGCAAATTGTCATTAACTAAGGCCCTGCCAGACCTTTTCCTTATTTTTTGGGCAATTCCATTGATTATACCAAGTAAATCTCTTTCCACTGAAGCCTAGGTCTATAACTTCAAAAGCTTCAATTACAGGTATGAATTCAAAGCTCTTCTTCATATTATATGGCACCCCTCTCATTTTTTCTTCCCTTATTGTGATAACATTGAAATCACCAACAGTGCACAATGGTTTATCATCACTGTTGTCTTGTTGAATCAATTTGTCCCATAGAGGTCTTCTAAGGTAATCCTTAGATTTGCCATAAATTAAGGTGATTGTGGACTCATTCTAAACTTCATTATGTTTTAAATCAGAAGTGATTTGATGTTCATCCTCATCTCTTATTATACCTTCAATGTCCTCATTCCAAAAAACCCAAATTTTGACATTGCAATTGCCAATTGCATTTTCTATAGCTAATTGAATTTTGATGTTTTGGATATTCATATTATCTAAAAAAGGTTCCAAAATTGCTATGATAGAAAGGTGGTACTTTTTCCTTAGATTCCTGAGTCTTTTCACAACCCCTTGAGTGTTAATTCCTCTCACATTACATATAATTGTACTAGTCATTGGGATGTTCTTCATGAAAATAACCTAGTGTTTGGTCTGCCTGCAATGACAGTGGTGATTTCTTGATTTTTAAATGAAATTTACTATGTTGTAATCTCCTTGGTGATAATCCTTGAGTCTGAGTAGCTTGTTGAATTTCATCCTCAATAGATTGATCCTTCTGAGGACTATAGTCTCTACTAAGTTCCTCACAGGTCTCATCATCATCTTCTTTATCATCCATAAATTTATTATCTCCATCCACCTCATCCTTAAAATTACAAATGTCATTTTCATCAATATCAGGAGCAGTGTTAAGTTCATATTTTTATTTTTGCATATCTAGGGGTTCTGTCTCCTCTCCTCTTTCCAGTTCCTTATTACCCTCATTCTCCTGGTCTTTATTCGTCCGTCTTTTGGTAGCATTCCTTTTCTTTTTACTTTGTTTATTCTTTCTTTTAGGGGTATTTTCCTTTTTATTTGTATTTAGATTGGTGTCCTTTTACTTTGTCTTTGAGACTGAATTATGATTTCCTGTGTGATCCTTATCCCTATGTTTATTCTCCTTGCTTATAGTATCCTTTTGTTGCTACTGTTTGGGAGCCTCTTGTTGAGGTTGCTTTTTTTTCACCTACTGCTGCTTTCTTTTAGGACTGGTTGAGGCTCTAAAGTCTCTATTGTGGTCAATGTGTATTCCCTCATGCAAAGCATGACGCAAATTCCCCCCTTTGGTCACCCCTTCCTTTTGTCTCTCCCGAAATCCCCTTTCCATCCCTTCTTCAAATTCTCCAGATAAACCATCAATTACATAATTATTACTAGAGGTAGATTTTGCTGCTACGATACCTTAGGAGTCTGCATTTCCATTACTGACTTCCTTTTGCTTCTACCTCCCTTTGATCTTTGCTGCCTCATTCCTCTCCCCTTATGTGGTGATTTGCTTGCAATTCCAAATTAGTAAAGGATAATTGCTGAAAGTTAGTAGTTATACCTATCTGTTGGTTGTCTTTTGTATTCTGCTTTGTAGAAGTAGGTTTCCACATAGTCTTTGGAGTTTCATGTTCCTGTTGCATTGTATTTTTCCTTATTTGAGTTTTCCATTCCTCCTCTTTTTGTTGTTCTATTTGCCTATGCCTGTTATTGTCTTTACTTTGTTGTTGTTGTTGTTGTTTTCTCGTCTCCGTGCTTTTTCTTTGTCTATCATCTTGTTCTTTTTATTAGGTGGTATCTTTGATTTGTTTTTCTTCTACTTTTTTTTCCTATCCGTCTATACTCCTCATCCCTCATTTTGCATTTACATTCTTCATGCCCCTGATGTCTACAATACTCACAGTATGGGGGAACATTGTCATATTCCATTGGCTGTCAGTTACCTATGATGTCATCCTCAGGATCTAGTCCTACCCAATCATGTCTAGGTCTAGGCTTTGTCAAGACTGTTGTCATCTTAACTTTGCCCATTCCATCCCTTGACCTTTTAATAGAAGCAGTGTCTAGATATAAAACCTTGCCAACTAATTTAAACAAGGGAGTAATGAAAGGTTTTTTTTAGCAATGCCATGGTAATCCACGTAGAAAAATTTACACATGCACAAAAGGGGTTTCCTCTTTAGGTTTTCAAAAATGTTTCCAAGCTTGTATCCTCATACATTTTCCTTCAATAGTCATACTTTGTTGTGTCCATACTGTATTATAATCTAAATAATTTGCTAAATCAATAAACACATATTTTCTTATTGCAGTGTGCTATGTTGAACCGCCCCCCGCCCCACCACTTAATTGAGTTTGTTGTATAAAACTCTTCCTGATAAGCTCATCCTTTGGCATGGTTTTACTTAACTTCCCAACTAAAGTATACTTACAATCCACAGTAAATGTATTCATATACTCATACATATCAAAGATTACAGTAGACTGCCCCTGCTTAGTCGTTTGTCTCAGAGTAGTTCTCAGCACAACAGTTGGAGCTTTAGCAGCATGTATATGTCTCACTCATGTTGCAAAAGTTTGGACCAAAATATAAGGAGCAGGTTCCTGAACCTGATCCTGTTTGGTAGCTGGAATACTCTTATTATTGTTGGAAAATTTTATATTGAGGTTAGGAACATTTTGAACATTCGGACTTCTTTTCTCAAAGTTACTAGAGATCTTAGGAAACTCTTTATGGTAGATGTTTTGCCTACTCAATCCTACTGGTTTTCCTGCTGATTCAATTCCTCATTCCTTTCCTCATTCTCTAGTTTTGTTCCCATTATTTCTTGTAACTCTTTTCGGTAGTATTTCTTGAAAAGTTATTTTGTTTTATCTTTAACTTATTAGAATCATCACTTTACGATTATAATATTGATTACACCTGATTGAGTCTAAGGAAATATTGTTGTTTTCCCCTCTTCTTCCCTTTGAGAAACGTCACTGTTAATCGCTCCTTGAGATTTCGATTTCCCGTAGTTATTCGATGTATTAGAAGGGGGATTTCAGTAAAGCTAGGTTCCTTTCCTCCAAGCACCCCTTTCGGGGGCAGGTCCGGCGGTCTGAGATTTACCGCCGGTGGCTCATGCGCCATATTTGGCGTTACACAACTAGCCATTAGGCTCGTCCGTTCGGTGTAACGTTAATGAGTGTTTGGTCTAGTGAGATAAGTTAGAGAGAGAACTAATTTGGCTTATTTCGTATTTTGGACTTTTTTTATTTTATTTTTATACCCTTAAAGGCGTAGGGGCTAAGCATCACCCCCAGGCCTTACCATTTCACCATAAAAATATGACAAAGAGGGGGACATAAACCTTACCTCTATTCCTATGGTGGCTTGGATTCAATTTCCTAAAAAATGTAATCCTCACCTTACAATAAGATGAATCCAAATTTTCTATATACCTAGAAGAGAGGACTCCTCTAAATACATAGAATGTATGAAAAATAAATTAGGGATACTCTCCATTTACAGCTTAAAAAATTAAAGAATCTAGTTTTAACTATTCAAAGTAGTTGTATTGGGAATTATAACTTAGTTGAAAAGTTAGTGGAATGTTTAAGGAGGTTCTTTGATCTTTTTTGTTTTCTTCCTTTTGAAGCTTTGAGTATCCATTAAGTCCAATTGAAAATAGGTGTTTGCCTCCTTAGGTAGCTCTTGAACAGTATAGTAGATTCTCGGACAAGCAATATTGTGGCTATGTTTGGATAGTGCATCAGCCACCTAGTAAGCTTTTCTGTAAACATGAGTATATTTGAATTCATGAATTTGAGATATGAGACCCTTCAATCTGTCTAGTTGATTGCAAATTGTCCATAAGGATTATTTTTTTGGAGTATCCAACTGACTGCTAGCATGAAATCCATTTTCAATATGATCTTCCTGTATCCTAGTACCAAAGCCCAAGATATACCAAAAATAGCTGCTCCTAGTTCTGCTTAATTGTTGGTACCATTTCCCAGGGGTGAGGTAAATGCTAATTTGAGATTGCCTTCATGATCTCTTAGTATACCTCCTGCCCCTATCTTGCATGGATTATTTACTGGACTTACACTTGTATTAAATTTGATACGTTGATCAGGTGGTCTTGTCCAGGCTATCTTCTCCACCTTTGTCACATGGATACATCTTTCAGCTAGTTGGATTATTCCACACAAAGTAGGGGGCCAACTAACCTGAGGAAAAAGAAATTTTATACGTTTATAATTATCACTATAAATTGCATATTTGACCCTAGTGCCATCAGGGGTTTTGCCTCCATATTTACAAGCATGTCTATGTTTACATTAATTCGAGCAGATTAGTATTGGGGAGGCCTGGAAGATGAGTTTATGAGCTTCATCGTTGTGTTTCATTGACAAACATTGAATTACAAGTTTCCTCAGTGTGCTGTGATCAATTTTTACACCTACTCCATTTTAAAAGTATCTCAGGACATCCATAGCAAGCTCTCCATTGTTAAAGATATGGTTGATGGTATCTAATCCTTCCCTTTTCCTGCAACAAAAACAGTTAGAAGGTTCTAAACCAAAGTCAATTAACCTCCCACTAGTAGGTAGCTTTCAATTTAAAGCTCTCCAATGAAGAAAGGAGGCTTTAAATGGTGTATGCCTATTCCGGATCAGAGCCTTAAATTGATCCGTGGGCCTTTTTTCGCTGATTTCATTCCAGGCTGAAGCACAAGTGAACATGTCGTTAGGATTTATTTTCCAGTAATCTTGGTCAGAATATTGCTAGGTAGTGTCCACTTGGCTAGGGGTGCCTGTTTAACAACCATTTGATAGTTCCACTGGACTTCTACCAAAAAATCAACTACTTTCCTATTGTCAAACTGGATGTTTCTAGAAAATTAAGCAAGATTCCCTTCCCCAGTTAAGTTGTCCCACCAAAAAGAACAATTCCCTGAGTTAAGCTTCCATAGAATGTGTTGCTCCAACTTACAACAGTTATGAATTATATGTTTCCAATTTAGAGAATCCCAAAAGTCCCATTTCTTGCAGATAGGATTTGATCTTTGGCAGTATTTTGCTTGGATCAATTCTCCCCACAATGTGTGCTTACCTCTAATGCTCCACCACTTTTTATATTGGAAATCATAACATACATCCTTCATATTTTTTATTCCCACCCCTCCTCCATCAATAGGATAGATAAGGTTCCTCTTAGAAGCCCAATGATACTTCTTTTTATCAGTTTTCCAACCCCAGAAAAAATCTGCCATAACCATTTGTATTTGCATAATTACAGTTGCAGGGGGGTCATAGTTGA
Organism: Solanum pennellii; assembly: GCF_001406875.1. Lineage (NCBI taxonomy): Eukaryota > Viridiplantae > Streptophyta > Magnoliopsida > Solanales > Solanaceae > Solanum > Solanum pennellii. The sequence continues at coordinate 38,138,343 of NC_028640.1, forward strand.
GATTAAATGAATGGGTAAGGCTTGAATAACATGATTAATCAACATAGCTCTGCAACTATTGTTTAGTTTCATGGTTTGCCACCCTGTAATCCTGCAAATTATTTTAGAAATAAGGTCAGAAAAATAAGAAATCCTAGGCCTACCCACAAAGAGTGGACATCGCATATAATTGGTAATCCCTTGCCTTTGTTTGAACCCAGTGATCCTTTTAATTCTCTCTTTTGTGGTGTCAAACACACTTTGATGAACCATGAAGTGACAATTGTCACTGTTAATCAACTGGCCAAAAGTATCTTCATAGGTTCTGAGAGTCTGCATGATGAGTTTAAGAGACTTAACCCTTCCTGAAGTAAACAAGATGGTGTCATATACAAAACTCTGATGGTTCACTTAGGGGCTCCTCATTTCCATGACAATTCAATGATAGTCTTAATGATTATGGAGTTTATTTATGGATCTTGAAAGCATCTCAACAACTAAAATAAATAGGGAAGGGGAGAGAGCTCTCCATGCTTGAGGCCTCTAGAAGATTGGAAAAAACCAAATCTTCTTCCATTAATTATGATAGAATACCAATTACTAGCTATGGTTATCCATACCATATCAATGAATGTTTCCTGAAATCTGGTCTTCCTTAAGACCAAGAAAATGCAAGCGCATGAGACTCTGTCATAGGACTTAGCCATGTAAAGTTTTATAATGACATTGCTTCATATGTTAGGCTTTTTAATGTGATGGGTGATTTCCTGTGCGAACATGATATTTTGAGTTATACTTCTACCCTTTGCAAAAAAAGACTGATTGATAGAAATAAAGTTAGGAATAATAGGGCTCAATCTTGTACTATGCATTTTGAAAATGATTTTACTAATGAAGTTGCTCAGACTAATAGGCTTGAACTCCATCAAATTTTTAGGATTATTCACTTTGGTTAGAAACACTATACAAGAATGAGAAAAATACTTGGGGATCTCCTGGTCACTGAAAATATCTAATACCACTCCCATCAAGTCTTGATTGATAATGTGCAAATATTATTTAAAAAGAGTGCCCATTTAAACAATCAGGACTGCTGCAAAGTTGGGGTTCATAGAGAAACCACTTGGTGTAATTCATTCATAGTAGGCTGAGAAGTAAGTCTATCATTTTGCTCTTGAGTAACCATTCTAGGGATGCATTCTAGGTTTGTCTCATTGATACTTTTACTCTCCATGTAAACAACTCTTGAAAGTATTCACATGCAGCCTTACCTATGTTTTCATATCCTTGAATCCATTCCTCATTGTCATGGATCTTGTGAATGAAAAGCCTTATCCTTCTACCCCTTATCAAGTAGTGGAAGAATTTGGAATTAATATCCCCTTCTTTGAACCAATGTAGCTGAGATTTCTGTTTCATAATAGCACCCTCCAACTTGAGATATCTAATGTATTTGGCATTAATCTCATGTAGATTTTCTCTGTTGGTAACACTATTGTTTTGGATCAACTTCTCCTCAGCCTCTTTAACTTTTCCATCAAACTCTCTAACAGTCTTGAAAATGTCCCTTAAATCCTCTTTTAACCACTTTCTTAGACTATTAAAGAGCTTTTTCATCTTATGGTAAAATCTCCACCTACTATTTCCATTCACCTCCCTATTCCAACACGCTTTCACAATTCCTAAAAAATTAGGGCTATCCACCCAACATTTAAGGAATTTGAGATTCTTGGTATGGCTCCCTTCATTATTAATGATCAACCTTCTGTCAAGCCTTTTCCAGATCATTTGATTAATGCCCCTATTATTAAACCAAGTGTACTTTTGACCACAAAATCCCATGTGCTTCAAGCCACAAGCTTCTATGATGGTAATGAAATCAAGGATTTTCCTTATATTGTAAGGAATGCCCCCTATTTTTTGCTCAGTGGAGGTTATAACATTATAATCTTCCACTGAGCACTAGGGTCTTTCTTCAACCTCAGCCTATAGGATCATTTTATCCCAAAGAGGTTTTCTTACATTTGGCATATACAAAAGTAATGGTGAATTCGTTTTGAGGCTCATTGTGGCTGAAATCACAAGTAAATTGTTGATCCTCCTGATCCTTCACCACACAGTATTTATCCCCATTCCAAAACAGCTAGATTTTGCCATTACAATTGGCTATAGAATTATCCATGCCTAGCTGATTTTTAAATTTCATGACATTACTACTGTCACCAAAAGGTTCTAGAATAACAATAATGGCAAAGTGATACATTTTTTTGAAAATTCTTATTCTTTCCATGATTCACTAGGTGTGAATACCTCTCACATTAGAAATGATTGTACTAATCATTGGGAAACTCTAGAGGAGAAAAGCTTTGTATTTGGTCTGCCCGCAGTGACAATTTTAATGTCTTGTTTTTAAAAATTAAAATTCTCATGTTTCAATTATCTTGTAGATAAACCTTGCTTTTGTATCACTTTCTAAACCTCCTCCTCCAAATATTTGTCATTTTGAGGAATAAATGCTCTTATCAGTGCTTCACTAGTGTCATCATCTTCATCAAGTTCATGCCCATATTGATTATTTCATTCAACGTCATCCTTAGAAATGATAACGTCATATTCATCAATTAGAGGAGAAGTATTGACCTGACATTTACAATAATGTTAATCAGGTGGTGCTCTAGGAGGGGGGTTAATATTTTAGTTTGATCTGAACTTTTGATCTGACCCTGCTGTTTGTCTTCAACCCCCAACTCCTTACCTTAATTCACACTCTTTTCTTGATTGTTTTCCTGGTCTTCCTCTCATTGCTTATTGAGTTTTCTCTTAGCTGCATCCCTTTTCTCATTGCTAGTCTTGTTTTTACTTCTAGGGGTATTTTCCACAAAATCTTTGCTACTACAGTTCTCCATCTCCTTTTCCATGTTTTCTTTATTTTTGGGCCTTCATGATTTGTGAGTCTCTACCTTGTATTCCTTTATTCACTTCCTTTTTTATGGTAACTTTTTATCCCTATGTTGCTCCTTTTTCTGACTTTTTTGTACATTCTCCTTTTGTTGTTTTTCCCTACTATTGTGGTCTTTATAGTAAGATTTTTGGTTAGTATAAACCTCCTCATGCCCTTCCTGAGGTATGTTCCCCCCTTTGGTTGTCCATTCCTGCACGTTAGTAGTGCTCTCCTTACATCCCTCTTCCTTACCGCCAACAGCTACAACCAACCTACTAAGAGAGATATCAAATTAAATATTTGTATGTTTCTTAGCTGTGATACCTGGATTGTTGTATGTCGCTTCCTTTTGTTCATGTTGTTTTTGTTGGTCTGCCTTTTTTCTCATGTACTCCTTCATTTGAACTACTAGACTTCTATTACTTTCCTGAATTGTTGCAATTTTTTATTTTATTTCTTTTATTGGTGCATCTCCCATTATTTGATCTTTATTTTCTTTATACCCTCCTCGTGCATTATGATCATCCTGCATTTCCAGATTAGTAAAAGATAAATGAGGAGAATTATTGTTTATACTTGCTTGGTGATCCTCCTTTGTAATCAGGTTTATGGCAGTAGGTCTCCACACACTCTTTGAGGTTTCTTGCTCTTGTTGTCTTATGTTTTTCCGTTTTTGAGTTTTCCATTCCTCCTCCATTTGCTTCTCTGCATGCTATTGCCTGTTATTACCTATACCTTGTTGTTGTTGTTGCTCTCTATTTTCCTTGCTTTTGTTTTGTCTATCTTCTTGTTCCTTTGTCTGTATTCTTCATCTCTCAATTTAGATTTACATACATCAATATCATGCCTCTGATGTTTACAATACTCACAATATTGGGGAACATTCTCATATTCTACAGTTTGCCAGAATCAAATGGTATAATCTTCAGGATCTAGTCCTATCCAAACATGTCTAGGTCTAGACTTAGTCAAGTCTATTTTGATCTTAACTTTTCCCATTCCTGCCCTAGACCTTTTGATAGAAGCAGTGGCTAGATAAAGAACCTTACGAACATATTCTAACAATGGATTAAGGAAAGGTTTCTTGTAGCAGTGCCATCGTAATCCAGGAGGCGAAATCCAGACAGTCACAGTAAAAGTCTCTTCCTTAGGTTTAAGTAAAAGGTGTCCATGCTTGTGTTCTCATCATGTTTCCTTCAATAGTCATCCTTTGTTCAGTCTAGACTGTTTTGTAGTACAACTCATTATGGAAATCAATAAACACATTTTTTGTATTTTAATGTGCTATGTTCACCGCCCCACTTAATTGAGTTTGTTGTATAAAACTCTTCCTAATCAGCTCCACTTTAGGAATGGTAAAACTAAATTTCCCAACTAACGTGTACTTACAGTCCACAGTCAAAGTATGCCTGTAATAATACATATCAAAGATCACAGCACGCTGCCCCTGCTTGTTAGTTTATTTGGAGGTGGTTCATAACACCATAGTAGGAGCTTGAGCAGCATGTATGTGCCTCAATCTGTCAGCCAGAGTTTGGATGATAGTATTTGGAGCAGGTTCCTGAACCTAATCCGGTTTATTAACTGGATTACTCTTATTATTATTAGAAGAGTTAGTATTGAGGTTAGAGATATTCTGAACAACATTTTGTACATTAAGACTCCTTCATTCAAAGTTACTAGAAATCTTCGGAAATTCTCTATGGTAGAGACTCTGTCTACTGTTAAGTTGTTGCTCTTCCTGCTGTGTCATGTATTGATTCCTTACCTCAATGTTCTTATTTTGAGCTTGTTGATTATGATCACCCTTAACCATTTTACTTTTTCTCTGACTATTACGTTCCTTATCCAAGTTAGTGTTGTTATTGACCTTCTTATCATACACCTTTTCTTGCTGACATTCATTTTGACTGTTAACCTCACTCTTCTCCTGACCACTAGTCCTACCAGCAAATTTTCAAATAAAATTTTCATACTCATGGCCATTGTTAACAACATTATTAGCATATTTGAACTTAGTCGTGGTTAGTATGGTTATCGGAATGATTTGCCTCCCTTACCTGCTCCATGATTGTTTGTTGAGGGCCTTGTCTTTGAGCATCTTCCTCTCTGTGATAGAATACAAAGGAGTTGGCAGAACTCTCCACCTCAATAATGTCATGTTCGCCTGCTAAAGCTCTGCTGTGAAGTCCTTTACATATTAGGCCTACTTCCACAGATTCCTTCCTTCAATTTCATTCATCATTGTTTTTCTCCTTGCTTACCTGTTTATGAATATCGCCTTCGATTTAGGGTTCACTTCACTAGATATTGTTGTTAGATAAACATATTCCTTTTTCGAATCCACCCAATAAGTGTTTCCTCGCGACTCCGTTGAGAGGATGGTCGATATTGCCTCTCACCTTCCTGGGTATTATTTGCGATACTCCAAGAGCTTTCCCCTTTGTTTCTTTCGGTTGTTTCATCTGTATTTCTAGATAATTGATTATTGATTAAATTCAACTAATTAGACTCATTATTCACGACTTTATTCTTGATTAAACCTGATTTATTCTAGGCAAATTTTCTTGTTCCTATTCTCTTCACCCCTCTGAGAAAACTCACTGTTCATTGCACTTTGAGATTGCACTTTCCCGAAGTTATTTGATGCATTAGAGAAGGATTCAGCTAAGGGTTGATTCTTTTCCTTTGAGTGCCCCTGTTTGGTATAGTCCGGATGTCTTAGGTTCGTCGCCGGTGTCTCACACGCCATCTTAGGCCCTTTCGGACTAGTCGTTTGACACACAACAGAGTAAAAGTTAGGGAGCATTTGTTTTAAAAGGATAATTTAGAGATAGAACTAATTTGTCTTTTGTTTTTGTATTTTCGTCTTGGGGTTTTAGGTTAATGGTTTAGGATTAAGGTTACGGTTAGGGTTAGGGTTTAAATTTTTTATAGGTTTAGGGTTTGTTATTTTGGATTTGTTGTTTAAATTCTATGGTTTAGTGTTTAATTTTTTGGTTTTCGTATTTCGGAGTTTGTTTTTTTTTTTTTTTGGAATTAGGGTTACAATTTAGGTTCTTTTAAGGTTTTAGGCTTTGTGGTGTAGGATTTGAGGTTTAAATTTATGGTTTATATTCAATCTTTGGGTTTTAGTATTTTGGGCTTAGGGTTTTGGGATTATGGTTTAGGGTTTAGGTTAGGGTTAAGGTTAGGATTAGGGTTAGGGTTTAGAGTATTTTAGGTTTTTAGATTTAGGGTTTAGGATTTGAGGTTTAATATCAATGGTTTAGTGTTTAATGTTTGTGTTTTGTATATTAGGCTTGGGGTTTAGGGTTTATGGTAGGGTTAGGGTTAGGGTTTAAGTTGTTTTTTAGAACTAAGGGTTTGTGACAACTCTTGTTTGTCTTCATGTCTTCCTTCCTCTTTGTGACAACCCTTGTTCGCCTGTAAAAATCTTTTTTTCGTCCTCATATTCAGTGTTAAAATTAGATTTAACTTCATCTTCACCTTCGTTGCTGTCTAAGGTTCTAGTATCTTGAACATACTCATCCTCGGAAACTATATGACTATATTCATCCTCTTCTTCAACACTCTCTTGTTTTTACTTGCCTTGTCTTTTGTTAATGGCATCTCTTCGATTTTCGCTCAACTTGTTTTTGGACCCTTCTTGACTTTTTCTTGTTTCTGTAGGAGACTGTACTTTTTTTAGGAATTGATAATGTTGGAAATAAACTGGACTTCTTCTTCTTTTTGGAACTCTAAGTTCAATACATTCCCCAACATCAACCAAATCTTTCGTGCGTATCTCTTGTCCCTTGAAGAACATTTATGTTCTTTTCCTCTTTTCCCAAGTCCCAATTACTCCCTTGTCAATATTCATTACATTAGTAGCACATACAGTTGGAGAATTTGGGATACATGATTTTGTGAAATGGTACTTGGTACAGTATTTAAACTTTTTGTTTTAACTATTGTGATTTCTTCCGGACATGCATGTACTGTTTCCATGCCTTTCTTTGTTGCATTATTGATATTTTTTACCTGCGATGATATACTTATAACATGTTCTTGAATGTCTAGTATAGCTATGAAATGTTGCATATTACCCACAGCATGTGCATGGCCTGCATGGGATGTTTGTTGTATATGTTGCAGTGCCTGTACATCTAAACCCGTTTGTGTATGACCTGCATGACTTACTGTTTCTGTTTTTAGAATTTTTTTATGCTTCATTATAACAGGATTGTTCATTTCCACTTGAGCTCCAGTCACCTATTCGTGCTCATCAAATTCAACAAATTATTAGAAGTAGGAAATTAATTTGCTTACCTATTTGGACTGGTTGTTGCAACTCCTACACTAGCATAGCTCTTGCTCTTTAAGCATTTTTAGCGACGTGTTCTTGCTGCTTAATAGGCTTAGATTTCTGAATTCGTGAATTATCAGCTTCTTAATACATTGTTCTATGCTCATGATGTAATGGTGATATAATATTTGCATGTTGTGGAGCTTTCTGCAAATCTCCAGCACCTCTAGTAGGTTTGTCATTGTTATTTTTTTCTGCATTATTCTAAACCTTTTTTCCAACTTCCATTTCCATTTTTATGTTGAAATTCCTCATCCATTAACTTAACAGTAAACTCATTTATCATGTGGCCTTGGTGTTTAAAATAATGACAATATGTAGGCACATGTTCATACTCAATACATTGACACTGATCTTGATTGATATCCTCTTCGTCATAAGCAATCCAAACGTGTTTAGGTCTATCCTTTATAAGATCAAGTTGAATCCTAACTCTTGCCATGATACTCCTAGTCTTGTTCACATTATCATTGTCTAAGTATATCAACTTTAAAACTAGAGACGACATAGTTGTTAATATATCCTTATAATAACAATGCAAAGGAAGCTGCGGAAGGGCTATCCAAACAAGAACAATTGGGGTTTCTTCAATAGGTTTAAAGGTTGGAGTCCTTGTTTGAATTCTCATAAACTAACCCTCAATAGTAATTCTAAATTATTATGAAGTCTAGTTCATTATCAAAATCAATGTAGACATGCCTAGCATTGAAATGGGAAATTTTAACTCCATCTGAAAGATGAGTTTGGTTGATGAAACTCTTTATAATCAGCTCAACTTTAGACATGATATTACTAAACTTGCCTATAAGCGTATACTTACACCTATCAATAAAGTTAACAAGAAAGTCTTCAGTATTAAAAATAACAGTAGGTCTTCCTTGCTACGTAGTAATATTAGGTGTCTTAAACTCAACTGGATCTGTAGTTTTCGCCAAATTGCATCTAAGCATATCATTATATGTTTAGATAACTGTTTGAGGTTAAGGTTCCTGATTACCAGCTCGTTTTTTATCTTTATACTGTCCATAAGGGTTAATGGTTTAGGGTTAAGGTTAGTGTTAAGCCTTTTGTTAGGCTTAGGGTTACGGTTACGTCTTAGGTTTTTTATTAGGTTTTAGGGTTTGTGGTTTTCAATTTGAGGTTTAAAATCTACGATTTAGTATTAAATGTTTTGGTATTCTTATTTTGGACTTAGTTTTTTTTTCACTTAGGGTTAGGGTTAGGGTTAGGGTGTAGGGTGTAGGTTTTTTTTAGGTTTCATGGTTCAGAGCTTAGCATTCAAGGTTTATCATCTATGTTTAGTATTTAATGTTTGGGTTTTAGTATTTTTGCCTTTGAATATTCTGTTTATGGTTTAGAGTTAGGGTTAGGATTAGGGTTGTAATCTTTTTCAGGCTCTTGGGAATAGGGTTTAGGATTTGAGGTTAAATATCAATTGTATAATGTTTAATGTTGTGGATATGGTATTTTGGGTTTGGGGTTTAGGTTTTATGGTAGGATTAGGTTTAGGGTTAATGTTAGGTTTACGGTTAGGGTTTAGGATTTTTTTTAGTTTTTAGGGTTTGGGGTTAAGGATTTTAGTTAAAATAAATATGGCTTAGTGATTAATGTTAGGGTTTTGGTATTTTGGTTTAGGGTTTAGGGTGTAGGGTTAGGGTTAAGGAAAGGGTTCGTGTTAGGGATAGGGTTATTGTTACGGTTTAGATTTTTTATTTAGGTTTTAGGTTTTGGGATTTAGAATTTTTCGCTTAAAATATTTGGTTTAGTGTTTAATGTTGGGGTTTTTATGTTTTGGGCTTGTGGTTTACATTAATTGTTTAGGGTTAGGGTTATAGGGTTATTGATTTAGGATTTGAGGTTTAAAATCGATTGTTTAGTGTTTAATGTTTTGGTTTTCGTATTTTGGACTTGGGTTTTTATTTTTTAAAATTTTTTTTTAATAACAACTAATATGATAAACAATTCATGTCAAATAAAAATAACTAAACAATCATATTGTAAGAAAATATAATCCAAGAATGAGAAGTTTAACTCGACATAGACATAGAGCAATTGCAATGAATCATTGAAAGAAAAGATGTAAAATAAACAAAAGAGAAGAAAAGAAGAAACCCTAAATCAAAATCTACTTTTAACATTGTATCCGCCTCCTCTTTTATTTTATTTTTTGACTTAAGGTTTCAGGTTAGGGTTAGGGTTAAATTATGATTAAGGTGTAGGCTTTTTTAGTTTTTATGGTTCAAGGTCTATTATTTGAGGTTTAAAATAAATTGTTTAGTATTTAATGTCTATGTTCTGGTATTATGGGCTTAGGATTTTGGGTTAATGGTTTAGAGTTAGGGTTAGGTGTCACATCCCGAGACCACGCCCTAGAAGATATGGCACTCTCGGAGTGAAATCAGCGTACTTGACCTCTCAGAGGTCTTGTACAAGCCCATTCATTTCGTTTATGGCATATACATATATGAAAATTAGTGCGGAATTAAGACTTTTCACAAACATTTGCATAGTCTTTAAATCCCTTCCATATAAAACTCAAAGGAAATACTAAGTCTTATTTAATTAAATCATAGACACAAGAGTACTTTGGGACACGACCCATATATAATAAAAATATCGTACTACTAAGTCTATTACTGTATTTCGATAATAGAAATAAAAGATATATGTGCCCTCGAATTGAATGAGGACATACTTCAACTCTTAGCTCTCCCAAAAAACCTTCATCGATGAATCACTTTAGAGATAGATAAAAGCTTCGAATTTGTACAAACCCATGTACTAAGTATGACATAATTAATAAAGTCATGAAAATAGACAGTTATTGGAAATATACATTTTTTTGACTTAAATATCATATCATAAGCATAAGAGAAACATTTAACACCTTATAAACACATAAGATATAACTTAGACAATTATTTACATTTTTAGCAACTTAACAGTGAACTAATTAAGTAAGACAAAGAGATACCGCCCATACACCCTCTCTAGGCACACCTAAATGATCATTGAGACCACTAATAATGAGATATACACACTTACAACACATCAACCACATGAACATGGGATCCTCCTGCCAAAGGTGATTTTAAGATTCACTTGAGTGAGTTGTGAAACGACCGCCCATATATTCCCTTAGACACACACATAACAGATCTTATAGACTACCCAAGATAAAATTATTCTCACTTAATACGACAACATACTTATAATATGAAATTCTACCTTCCAATGTTTATCAAAAGACTTACTTTAGTAAATCAAGAAGATAACATCGATGATTGACCTCTCAAAGATTACCTAAATAATCCTTAAGACTACCTAAGTCTTAGATCATGTCTACATAATCAACCCACTTCCCTAACTAAAGTCATTCTTATGACTTATCTAGGTAAGATACGAAGCGACAATTAATTTAACTAGACAACCCTTAAATACTCTAGATAACTATTTAGTCATATAACATTCTTTCTTAACTTACGTCATTACATTTATTAGTTCATTTAAGACTCATTCATCACATACGGACATTAAAGTAATGGTCTTGGACAATACCTAGGGACTCTAACTAACACCTTCAATGCAATTTTGTGGAATGTCTAGATAGCGCCCCATACCTCAACCTATACTTCATAGAACTTCTCTAATTCTAGTACGTATCCCATATAATGAGAATAGGAATTAACCGACATAGATCATGGTAGCAAATCATGGAATCCGGAGTTGTAACCTACACCGATGAGGGTGTTCTACTTGCCAATAGTAGAACTAGAAGACATCCCATGTAGACACATGGTTAAGGAATATGAAGGGATTACTTTGTATTCTTGCCTTACCCATTAACTAGAGTTACTTCCCTTACCATACTCATACGAAGCTACCCTTTGTTCTCACAGAGTAATTTACATTAAAGGGTCATACAAAGAAGTTGCATATCAAGTTCATTTTCGAATAACATTCTCCCTAAAAAATAGGTCCTCTAGGGGTAACTTACAAGGCGAAAAAGATAGCTCATCACGACTTTCCTAATGATGATCTGATGTCGTTCTAGCCAATCAAACTTAAGTCCATCATCCATTACAAGAAAGATACCATCACGACTTTAAAATTCAATGTTCAGAACCTTACCACAACGTTGAAGGTTTCATATAAAGACCCTCTAAACATCATTCCAGGTCACATGTCATTCATACATTCAAGACTAAGAATCTTTAGCATCCTAAGTTAAGACATCTCATATTCACATTCATACATATATCAAGTAAGGATGATAAATATACCACACAAGACACACCATACTTTACATATAACCTTAAGCATGTCATTCTAGAAGCACACAGGCACAACGAACATAATCTGTAGGTCATCTATCCACTACTATGACATCATCAACTCTAAGACTACACACAAACACATAGTCATACTCTAACATGATCACCTAACAACATCAATTAAAGGGCACGTACTTTCACATAATCAGATGCAGAAGAACATGATCATAATTCACATATTCAACTACATACATCATCATAATAATTCAAGTAGTGCCGACAGGGCCATGATCATTATAATACATAAAGTAAGCCAACAAGGACAGATCATTCACATAGCACTTCGACCATAAGTTGACCATAACAATCATAGAATAATATGAGAGATACATTACTTAAAATAAAGAAAATTAGGGCAGCGTACTACCAATCCATTCTCACCACCTGAATCAAAAGCAAAATCATACAACTTGATACCACAATGCCCTTACCCACAGCCATGAACATCAACTCACATATATGATAATATTCAATGAATATATGACATTTAAATATACGTTTATCAATCTAATACAAAATATACATCAATTTAATACAATTGTTACATCATTCAACAGCACAAAGAAAACTACACTAGAAGTCATAAGTGTTAAGACTATATCGCTTAACCCATAACGTAGTCAAAAACTAAGGATATCAATTACATGTATTCATAGGTTAATTGAGTTAAAATCAAATAATTAAAAACAATTCAATCAATATAAAATGATTTAAAACCATTAATGCAAGAAGACATGAATAGATCATGAAATTCCACAAATTCATCTTTGAAAAGTTTAGAAAACTCTATGAATATTGGTCTCCTTGATGAATAGAGTTTCAAGGATAAAAAACCATACCTTAATGATTCTAATCAACGATATTTGAGACAAATTGGTGGAGAAATCATCCATCAGGCTTTAATCTTCCTTCAAGCTTCAATGGAGTTCTAGAGAGCTCTTTAGAGGTTTTGAGTTTTGATTTTTGAAGAATGAATTCTCCTAAGTGTTAAAGTCTTATAAACATGTTTAAAATACCCAAAATGACCTAATTAACCGCCAAAAGTCTTATTTGTACGTTAAATGAAGTTTAAATTTCACCGCTTTCACTTAATAGTATTTACAAATGAACCAATCCTCACAAACCGTTGCCTACGACGACCCGTTTCCCAAATAACAGACTGTTTTGTTGGTCCGTGGTTTTGGACTGATGATGGTCCTTGGCATGTCCTTATCCCATGCATAATTTATCACCAATAACTCCGATCGACAGGGATTCGACTTTCCAATGAGTCGTATACTGCCTCCGTCTGCAGCCTTGGCTTTTGAGAAGGGTCCTTCCTTCAGTACCCTTGGAAGGTCCTGAGGGAGTTTTTCCCGAATGTTTCCAACCCGAATATGTTTGTATACTATTTGAGGACCTCACTTATCAATTTTATCCAAAAAGAACATGTAAAACTCAATGAAACATACAAAGACACACAAGGTCATTTCAACGCAAACCTTTCTAATATCAGGGACGTTCTTGGATGTTTGACCTCCAATCATCATGTAACATTACACACTGCATATAAAAACTATAATAACTCACATAAGTACCTCAGAAAGTCATAAAAAACATTTCGGCACATAACAACACATGAAGCACATAGGTGACTTAGTCGTCAAATGTCTTGGTCATCCCTTGACATTTGACTTCCACTACACCTAAAACTGTAGATACTGCCTAAACACCACATTATACACCATTTAAGGACGTGATACCCTCATGAAAACCATGTTAGTCTCTAGACTCACCTACGTTATTTTTGAGGTATTACAATCTCCTCCACTTGGACAACATTTTTCCTTAAAATACACTTGCCACTCTCCAAACACTTCCAAGAATGGAGATTCAATTAGAAGATCATAACCGTACCATTATAACACTTTATAAAAAACCACATGTAAAATAAACTTCAATTTCACATAATCAAGGTAACCATAACACAAGAAGAAACTAGAATATATTCTACAACTCATCATGCCATAACACTCACATCCTTCATTCAAATTCTACAACTCATTGTCATAACACTCACATCCTTCATTCCAAGTCGCATAAACTCATTTTACATTCATTATTATGCTCATATAAATCATTTCTAACCACCTTAAAACAATCTTCAACCAAATAATGAACTAGTCAATTTCGAAAAATCTCACAGTGAGCATGTAGTTGATAATAGTGAGTTATGTAATTTTTATTCCAAAAATTCAACATTTAGGCAATTCATGATGGAAACCTGAAAAACATATAAACATATATTCAACATAAACATACCTTTATGAAATTCACAATGCAAGGAATCAATGAAATTCAACTTCAACAAGACCCCTAAACTCAATGCATAAGCAACTTACTTCTATGACTTTTAACCCTCAAGATTGAGTTGAATAAAAGAGATGAGATAATCAATAGAAAATCATTTACTCACTTTAAATCCCCACATAGAAGGAACTCATACTATAAAGGAAAGAAATCCAAGAACTTACTATAAGCATATGTTTAGATATATGTATAAGGTGCAGGTTCCTGATTACCAGCTTGTTTTTTTTATATTTTTTCTGTCCATAATGGTTAATGGTTTAGGGTTAACATTAGCGTTAGGGCTTTTGTAAGGGTTAGCGTTACGGTTAGTTCTTAGGTTTTTTTTAAGTTTTAGGGTTTGTGGTTTAAAATTTGAGGTTTAAAATCTACGGTTTATTGTTAAATGTTTGGGTATTCTTATTTTGGACTTAGGTTTTTTTTTAATTAGGGTTTAGGGTTAGGGTTAGGGTTGGGTTAGGGTGTAGGGTGTAGGTTTTTTTAAGGTTTCATGGTTCAGGGTTTAGCATTCAAGGTTTAAAATCTATGTTTAGTATTTAATATTAGGGTTTTTGTATTTTGGGCTCCGAATGGTTTATGGTTAAGAGTTAGGGTTAGGATTAGGGTTTTTGTCTTTTGTAGGTTTTTGGGCTTAGGGTTTAGGATATGATGTTTCATATCAATTGTTTAGTGTTTAATGTTGTGGTTATGGTATTTAGGGCTAGGGGTTTAGGGTTTCTGGTAGGATTAGGGTTAGGGTTAATGTTAGGGATAGGTTTAGGGTTTAGGATATTTTTTAGGTTTTAGGGTTTTGGGTTAAGTATTTGAGTTGAAATATATATGGTTTAGTGATAAATGTTAGGGTTTTGGTATATTTTTAGGGTTTAGGGTTTAGTGTTAGGGTTAAGGATAGGGTTAGGGTTAGGGTTAGGGTTCATGTTAGGAATAGGGTTATGGTTGTGGTTTATATTTTTTTTTCGATTTTAGGTTTTGTGGTTTAGTAATTTTTTCTTAAAATATATGGTTTAGTGTTTAATGTTTTCGTTTTTGTGTTTTGGGATCTGGGTTTCACATTAATGGTTTAGTGTTAGGGTTATAGGGTTATTGATTTAGGATTTGAGGTTTAAAATCTATGGTTTAGTGTTTAATGTTTGGGTTTTGTTATTTTAGACATTGGTTTTTTTTATAATTTTGTATAAGAACAACAAATATGATAAATAATTCATGTTGAAAAAAAATAACTAAACAATCATATTGTAAGAAAATATAATCCAAGAACAAGAAGTTTAACTCTACATACACATATGCAATTGCAATGAATCATTGAAAGAAAAGATGTTGAATGAAGAAAAGAGAAGAAAAGAAGAAACCCTAAATAAAAATATACTTTTTACATTGTATCCTCTTCTTTTTTTATTTTATTTTTTGACTTAGGGTTTCGGGTTAGGGTTAGGGTTAGGGTGTAGGTTTTTTAGGTTTTATGATACAGGGTTTAGTATTTGAGGTTTATAATCAATTGTTTAGTCTTGAATGTTTGAGTTTTTGTATTCTGGGCTTAGGATTTTGGGTTAATGATTTAGGGTTTGGGTTAGGTGTCACATCCCTAGATCACATCCTAAAAGATATGGCATTCTCGGAGTGAAACCAGCATACTTCACCTCTCGGAGGTCTTCTACAAGCCCATTCATATTGTTCATCGCATATACATATATGAAAAGTAGTGAGTCCATTTCATATAAAACTCATAGGAAATACTAAGTCTCATTTAATTAAATCATAGACACAAGAGTACTTTGGGACACGACCCATATACAATAAAAATATCGTACTACTAAGTCTATTACAATACTTCGATAATAGAAATAAAAGACATATATGCCCCCGAGTTGAATTAGGACATACTTCAACTCTTAGCTCTCCAAAAGAACCTTCATGGATGAATCACTTTAGAGATAGATAAAAGCTTGGAATTTGTACAAACAAATGTACTATGATTGACATGATGCATAAAATTCATGAAAACGGACATTTATTGGTATATATATATATCTTTTTGACTTAAATAACATATCATAAGCATAAGAGAAACATTTAACACCTTATATACACATAAGAAATCACTTAGACAATTATTCAAATTTTAAGCAACTTTACAGTAAACTAACTTAAGTAAGACAAAGAGAGATCGCCCTTACACCATCTCTAAGCACACCTAAATGATTTAAGACCACCTAAAATGACATATACACACTTATAGCACATCAACGACATGAACATGAGATCCTCCTGGCAAAGGTGATTTTATGATTCACTTGAGTGAGTTGTGAAGTGACTGCCCAGATAATCCCTTCG
Source organism: Solanum pennellii (assembly GCF_001406875.1). Classification (NCBI taxonomy): domain Eukaryota; kingdom Viridiplantae; phylum Streptophyta; class Magnoliopsida; order Solanales; family Solanaceae; genus Solanum; species Solanum pennellii. Next base: position 38,154,622 of record NC_028640.1, read on the forward strand.
ACACACACCTAAGAGATCCTATAGACTACCTAAGATAAAATTATTCTCACTTAATACGATAGCATACTTATAATATGAAATTCTCCCTTCCAAAGGTTATCAAAATTCTTACTTTAGTAAATCAAGAAGATAACATACATGATTGACCTCTCAAAGATTACCTAAATAATCCTTAAGACTACCTAAGACTTAGATCATGTCTACATAATCAACCCACTTCCCTAACAAGAGTCATTCTTATGATTTATCAAGGTATGATACGAAGTGACCATTCCCATGCCTCCTTCACAATTAAACTAGACAACCCTTAAATACTCTAGATAAGTATTTAGTCATATAACATTGTTTCTTAACTTAAGTCATTGCATTCATTAGTTCATTTATGACTCATACATTACATACGGACATTCAAGTTATGGTCTTGGAAAAGACCATGGGACTCTAACTAACACCTTCAAAGCCATTTTGTGGAATGTCTAGATAGCGTCCCATACCTCCACCTATACTTCATAGAATTTCTCTAATGACAGTAGGTATCCCATATATTAAGAATAGGCAATAGCCGACATACACCATGGAAGCAAATCATGGAATCCGGAGTTGTAACCTACACCGATGAGGGTTCTCTACTTTTGAATAGTATAACTAGAAGACATCCTATGTAGGCACATGGTTAAGGAATATGAAGGGCTTACTTTGTACTCTAGCCTCATCCTTTAACTAGAGTTACTTGCCCTACCATACTCCCACGGTGCTACCCTTTGTTCTCATAGAGTAAGTTATATTAAAGGATCATACAAAGGGGTTCCATATAAAGTTCATTTCCCAATAACATTCACCCTGCCAAAGAGGTCCTGTAGGGGTACCTTACAATGGCAAAAAAGATAGCTCATCACGACTTTCCTAATGATGATATGATGTAATTCCTGCCAATCAAACATAAGTCCATCATCCATTACAAGAAGGATACTATTATGGATATCAAATTTAATGTTCATAACCTTACCACGATGTTCAAGGTTTCAAAGAAAGACCCTCTAAACATCATTCCACGTCACATGTCATTCATATAATAAAGACTAAGAAGTTTTAACATCATAAGATAAGACATCTCATATACACATTCATAAATATATCAAATAAGGAACATATATGTACCACACAAGACACACCATTCTTTACATATAACCTTTAGCATGCGATTCTAGAAGTAGACAGACACAACCAACATAATCTTTAGGTCATCCGATCCACTACTATAACGTCATCAACTCTATGACTACACACATACACATATTCATAGTCTAACATGATCACCTAACAACATCAATAAAAGAGAACATACTCACATGTAGAATAACATGATCATAATTTACATAATCAACTAGATACATCATCATATTAATTCAAGTAGTGCAGACAAGGCCATAATCATCATAATACATAAAGTAACGCAGACAAGGCCAGATAATTCACATAGCACCGCAACCATAAGTTTACCATACCAATCATATAATAATACAAGAGCTACATTACTTAAAATAAATATAATTAGGGTAGCGTACCACCAATCCATTCTCACCGCTTGAATCCAAAGCTAAATCGTCCTATTTGATACCATAATGCTTTTACCCATGGCCATGAACATCAAATCAATACATAAATTATAATAATCAATGAATATATACCAATTAAATATATATTTATCAATCTAAGACCAATTATACATCAATTGAATACAATTCTTGCATCGTTCAATAGCACAGAGAAAAGTACACTAGAACTCATAAGTGTTAAGACAATATCACTTAATCCATAAAGTCGTAAAAAACTAAGGTTCATCAATTACATAGGTTCATAGGTTAATTGAGTTAAAATCAACTAATTAACAACAATTCAATCAAGAGGAACATGTAAAACTCGACGAAACATACCAAGATACACAAGGTCATTTCAACGCAAACCTTTCGAACGTCAAGGACGTTCTTGGACGTTTGACCTTCTATCTTCATGAGACTTTACACACTGCATATAAATACTATAGTAACTCGTATAAGGACCTCATAAGGTCATAAAACACACATTTTGGCACATAAAAACACATGAAGCAAATAGGTGACTTAGTCGTCAAACGTCTTGGTCATCCCTTGACGTTTGACTTCCAATACACCTAAAACTCTAGGTACGTATTACAATCTCCTCAACTTGGAAAACATTTGTCCTCAAAATACACTTGCCACTCTCCGAACACTTCCAAGAATGGAGATTCAGTTAGCAGCTCATAACCATACCATTCTAACACTTCATACAATAAAAACATCTAAAATAAAAACAATTTCACATAATCAAGGGACTCACAACACAAGAAGAAACTAGAATAAATTCAAAAACTCATTATGCCATAACACTCACATCCTTCATTCAAATTATACAACTCATCATTCCACAACACTCACATCCTTCATTCCAAATCGCATAAACTAATTTTACGTTCATTATTACGCTCATATAAATGAGTTCTAACCAACTTAAAACAATCTTCAACCAAATAATGAATTAGTAAATTTGAAAAAATCTCAAAGTGAGCATGTAGTTCATCATAGTGAATTATGAAATTTTTTTACAAAAATGCAAAATTTAGGTTATTCATGATGGAAACATGCTAATGTGCAATATAAAACCATATAAATACATTTTACAACATAAACATAACTTCATAAAATGCACAATGCAATGAATCAATAAAATTATATTTAAACAAGACCCATAAACTCAATGAACCAGCAACTTACTTCTATGACTTTTTGCTCTCAAGATTGAGTTGAATAAGAGATGAGCTAATCAATCAAAAATCTTTTACTAACTTTACTACTACACATATAAGGAACTCATACTATAAAGGAAAGAAATACCAGAACTTACCATCATCCTCATCATCATCCTGTTCCGCTTGCGCGGAGTGCATAGAAACGCCTCTTCGTTGAAACATCATCCCTTGGAACATCAGGAGCAACTTTCTTACCATCTCTTGTAGGAAAAATCCCTCGCTTTGTTTCCCTATTTACCACATCCTAAGCAAATCTCATTACCTTGTTGACATTCCACATCCTACCTCTTCCCACAAGTAGCACATCTAGGCTTGCCATTTTGGGAACCACCTCTTTTCAAAAGTTTAACCTAACGAGCATTAGTTCCATCTTGATTTGAGACCTTTTTTTCAACCTAGGTTGAACTTGATCAGTAGAAACACTCCTCTACACCATGATTTTATATAGGGTCATATCTTCATGTAGCATGGCTGTATGTCATTCTTCTTTAACTATGTCGGCAACACCCATCACAAACCTACTCATATAATCCCTAGGGTTAGACACCAAAGATGAAGAATACCTAGAAAACATAGATAACTTCAAAGACCATTCCTCAACACTCATATTGCCTTGCTTGTGTTTGATAAACTCCTCTACCTTAACCTACTTCCTCTCAAGGGAAAAGAACATTCCAAAAAAAAGCTTCCTTAACTTTTTCCCACTCAATAGGAGCCGAATCAAGATAAAACAATTTAAAACCTTCAATGCAAGAACCCATGGATAGATCATAAAATTGGACAAGTTCAATTTTGAAAAATTTAGAAAAATCTTTGAAAAATTTAGAAAAATCTTTGAAAAATTTAGAAAAATTGAGTTTCAATGATCAAAAATCATACCTTAATGATTCTAATCCACAAAATTTGGGAGAAATTTATGGAGAAATCAAACTTCCAGCTTCAATATCTCTTCTAGCTTCAATGGAGTTCTAGAGGACTCTTTAGAGGTTTTGGGTTTTGATTTTTAAAAAATGAATTCTCCTGAGTATGAAAGTATCATAAACATGTTTAAAATACCCAAAGTATCCCTAAGTAAAATCGAAAATACTTATTTTGACGTGGTATAAAATTACATTTCACCCCTTTCCCTTAACAATAACTGCACAGGAACCAGTCCTCACAGAACCACCAACGATAGCCCGTTTTCCAACCTGCAGACCATCCTCTTGGTTTGTGGTTTGGGAGTGAGAATTGTCCTTGGCATTATCTTATATATGCCTAATTACTTACAAATTACTCCCATAAATGGGTCATCGACTGGCCAACGAGACGTCTACTCCTCTGACATTTGGGACTGTTTTGGGAAATCTTGGCTCTTGTGAATGGTCCTTCTTCAAGGACACTTGGATGGTCGTTAGCGAATTGTGTAAGGACGTTTCCGACCCGAATAGTTTCTTATACAAGTTTAGGACCGCCAATTTCAACTTAATACAACAAACATTTAAAACTCAACGAAACATACCAAAAAACACAATATCATTTCAAGGCAAACCTTCTGAACAACGTGGACGTTCTTGGGCGTTTGACCTCCAAACATCATCAAACATGAAACACTGTCTATAAATACTTTATAAACTCATATATGTACCTCATAAGGTCATAAAGCACACATTAAGGAACATAACAAACATGAAGCACATAGGTGACTTACTCATCGAACGTCTTGGTTGTTCCTTGACGTTTTGACTTCCAATGCAGCTAAAACTCTAGATAATGCCTCAATACCACATTGTAGACCATTTTAGGACCTACGAACCTCATGAAAACCGTGTTAGGATCTAGCTTCACCTATGCTATTTTAGAGGTATTACTTTAGGGTTAGGGCTTTGATTTTTTTAAGGTTTTTTGGGTTTTGGGTTTAGGATTTGAGGTTCAATATTAGTGGTTTAGTGTTTAATGTTTGGGTTTTGTTATTTTGGGCTTGGGGTTTAGGGTTTATGTTAGGGTTAGGGTTAGGATTTAAGGTGTTTTTTAGGTTTTAGGATTTGGGGTTAAGGATTTGATGTCTAATATCTATGGTTTAGTGTTTACTGTTAGAGTTTCATATTTTGGGCTTTGGCTTTAGGGTTTAGGAGGATAAGTTTAGTGTTAGGGTTTGTGTTAGAGATAGGGATAGGGTTAGTGTTTAGGGCTTAGGGTTTTTTTTTGTATCCTTTAGGTTATAGAGTTTTGGATTTGTGGTTTAAAATTTATGGATTAGTGTTTCATGTTTGTTTTTATATTTTGGGCTTGTGGTTTTCGATTAATGGTTTAAGGTTAGGTTAGTGTCAAAGTTAGGGTTAGGGTTTGGCTTTATTCTAGGTTTTACGATTTGAGGTTTAAAATCTATGGTTTAGTGTTTAATGTTTGTGTTTTCATATTTTGGACATTGGATGGTTATTGGACATAAGGTTTAGTGTTTAGGATCCAAGGTTAGTGTTAGGGTTAGGGTTAGGATGTAGGTTTTTTTAGGTTGTATAGTTCAGGGGTTAGCATTTGAATACTCATGTTTCAAGTACCTTATATAATAAGGATTAAGAAAATGAAATTTAGATCTATTAATCTCATCATTATCATAAATCAGATTTTCTTCAGCATATTTTATCAACTATTCATATTTCTTTGCCTTTGAAAAAATATCCCCATATTCCTTCCTAGACCAAATACTTAAAGTTTTAGTTAATGTCCATATTTTGGAATAGAAAACCACATTTGATTACCTGACACCTTTTTTCCCAACATTGTTCAATAGTAGGTAAAAAAGATGAGTTCTCTGTGCAACAATTAAGAAACTTAAAATATTTGGTAATATTTTCATGTCTAGCATTCATTTCCATTAATAAAGGACAATGATATGATCCTACTGAAGGAAGATTGTAATATTAGTTTGTAGTATCTTTTCTAACCAAACATCATTCACAAAGTCTCTATCGAATCTTTTCCAAATTTCAATTCCCTCATCCCCTTGATTACACCAACTATAAGTCTATCCATTATAAACAATATCAACTAAGCCACAAGCTTCAATGATGCAAATAAATTCAAAACTTTTATTCATTTTGTAATCCCTAACCCCCCCCCCCCAAT